>NW_011362915.1:165171-208153 GCF_000735185.1 Notothenia coriiceps | reverse complement strand
TCTGCAGGAGGAGCGCAGAGTCTGAAGGCAGAAGAGAGAGGAGAAGCTACCTGAACAGTCACCATCTTCAGCTCAGACTCACCATGCTGTGGTTTCTGCTGCTGAACTGTGCGCTCTGCATGGGAGGACACTCTGCAGCAGGACAGAGAGGTGAGAGAATATTTACATTTTCTATTGATTTCTAGTTATGTCGCGCAGGTGTGAAACAATAAGGGATATTAAAGGTGTGCCATTGATCGATTGATAAATGAAGGGGGCATTGGGCATTTAAAATCTAACACTCCAGGGTACAGAATTTGTGAAAACAGAAATATCAAGACCAAAAAAGTCTAAGATGGATGAGATAATAAATGTAAAAGGATTTTTTGGTTTGTTAGATTTTTTTTTTTTCATCAATATGTTCATTGGTATTCAACTTTTGGGTGATTCTGAAAAAAACTCTTGTTTTCTGTGCAAAGCCTTTCTAAGTACATGTCTGTACTTTCTCACAATGAGGAAAAATAATCACTGTGAGCTTTCGAAAAAAAAGAGTCCCATTTACCTTCCTATTAGCAGTGATTTATTTGCAGTATCTCATCTTTCTGCTGTGGAATCCATTCAGTAAACAGAGTTGCTGATAATGGGTAAACCACATTTCCTGCTCGTGGCGCTCAGGAGGTTTCTGCCCTCGCATCTTACGACTCCTCCGGGGGAGGGGATGGTGAGAGCGAGAGGGGGGGGCGATGTGGTCAATTAGCAATATGTTGCTTAAGGATTTCACCCCACCTGAGCATCCCCCTGCTGTTTAACCATAAGCTTCATAAACATGTCTTTCAGAGAAAGCATTTGTTGGCACTCAGGCTTAAAACATTTAGAGGCCCGATCAATATGTCCAAAACACAATTTGGACACTGAAATAAAATGACGGACATTAAATATGGTTAAAAGGGAGTGACCCTACTAAATGTCCCTCCATTTTCTAAGACTCTTGTGTCTGTTGATTGTAAAACTTCTGGGACAAACCCAATACATATTTATCTGCAGCATTGTTGGATGGTTGATATGATTTTTTAGAAAATCCAGATCAACACTCACACTGTAACACTGAAGAAACAGAAGCACAAGGACGCTATGCGCACACTGTTTAGTTCTTGTTGGCACACAAGCTCGAAAAGTGTATCCTCCAGAAAATCTTGTATCATTCCATATCTGGAAAATCAATTTCACTATCAAAACATCTCTGACTCCAGCGAATGCGTGGGCGGTGGATAAAAAGGAGGCCTGGTGGCTGAGGAGTGTCAGGTATTGGACAGGCACTGGATCATGTAGTACAGGAGGATGTGTGTGTTTCCCCCCCCACAGACTTTCATATTTGCTCCTAAGTGAGCTTCTGATGCCAGATGTTGAGCCAACAGGAGTTTGAAAACCTATACTCTTATTTTTGTGAAACTTGGTTATGTTGGTATTGTGGGTTGTAAAGAATGTGATGGTTATGTGTTTTGTCTTTTATGTGGAACAGAATTTTCTGCGGTAATAACTAATGGGGATCCTGAATTAAGTATGACAGGAAGATTAAAGAGGTGTATGTGACTTACCACACACTCACACACACGCCAGTCACACACACACAATTAGTCCTCTGTCTTATACATATTGGCTGTTATTTGAGGCCTTATTTTCAAAGTTGTATTTCTTTGTCATTTAGACCACATTATCTAAATAAAAAACAAGATGTGACATCATGTATTGAGGGTTTTTCACTTATTAAAAATGACAGCCCAAAGCCCACAGGGAAAGGTAACATTTATCATCAATTCTTTGAGATGAGAAGTAGAAGGTTTTGTTAGAGATGTGCTCCATATAAGTCCTCCATTTAAATAGCAAAGAAAAAGAAAAGCATGACCTTCAACACATTTGGATTTGAAAGACTCACACTGTGTTACATTGTGTACGTGTGATGTTGGCAGGGTTTATCAGTTTGGCATTATTGTCGTGGTTGTGAAATATAATTATTATGATGATTTCTTTTTTTTCAGATGGGGAAATTATCAGTCAGATAAAAATGACAAACTTCGCACTGGATGAGATCAAAGAGCTTTTGAAACAACAGGTGAAATAGTTTAAAAGGTCACCTATTGTGCAAAATTCACTTTTTCATGTATGTTATACATAAACATGTGTCCCCTCTTTGTAAAGAGATTCTGAAAGTTTCAGGAAAAAGATTCGCTCACTTTTTGTCCTGATCCATTTATATATGTGTTCACAGATTAATAGCAGATTCATTAGAATATAAAAATTGGATCAGGAATTCAAATTCTTAAAAAATGCCGGAAATGTATTTTGAATAATGTCAATTTCAAAATGATATCGTTTTTCCATAGTAGGTTATTTTAGTAACATTTTCTTTGTTTTCAAATGTTGGATAGGGATCGAGGCATCATAAAAATATTTAATTGATTTTTCTTTTTCAGATAAAAGAGATTGTTTTCCTGAAGAACACAGTGATGGAGTGTGAAGCCTGTGGTGAGTTTACCAAATACATAAAACTCTATTTCTGTATTTCACTTTTCATTAATTTCAAAGAATTGAAAGCTTGCTAAGTACTTTCTATGCTGATGATGACCTCTAATTTTTGAACTTCCAAGCAAGGTTATAAAAATGTGCAGAACTCTTGTAGTATAGTGAGCATACTGCCTCTCTCCTCAGGGATGGGAGGAATGCAGCCTCGTCCCTCCTGCGTGCCGAACCCCTGCCACCCAGGGGTGAAGTGCAAGGAGACACCTCAGGGTGTGAAGTGCGGACCCTGTCCTGGGGGCACGGAGGGCAACGGTACCCACTGCACTGATGTCGACGAGGTACGCAGAGATATTATATATAATATATAATACAGTACAGCGCTATGATGGCTAAATAATAGTTTTTTAGATTTACAGGATTCATAGCCTCCAAGTCATATGCTAATACTATATATATACTAATATGCTAATACTAATACTAATTGTGAAGTTTGACAGTGTGATTATTTAGGTCTTCTTGCAGTCTGGTTTTCTTAAGCAGTTTTTACCCAATATAACTATTTTTGCCGTGAGTTAGTTGAAATCAACAGAGATAAATAAAAAGCATTCATATATATATAAGCAGGACATTACATTTTTGTCTGGTAGATTATCCTCAAAAGAACACGCAAACCACTTTTAAAAAGTGTGTTTTGGTCAACAAGCTAAATTAGTTTTCATAAACCTGCTTGAGTTCAAACATGTTTAATCAAAGAAATTAAATCATACATAATAAATCAGGAAGCCACAGAAAATAATTATTTATAATATGACAATTGATGTCCTCTTTTTGTTTGTCATAAGGGATATTGTATCTATGTACACATTCCAGACTGCAAGTACAGAATTTAAAACTAAATGTAGTTAATGTTGTTTTTTGTGTGTCTGTGTCTTTGTTGCTGCAGTGTACAGTTATGCCGTGTCACATGGGTGTGCGCTGCATAAACACCTCCCCAGGTTTCCGCTGCGGCTCCTGTCCTGCTGGGTACACCGGCCCCCAGGTCCAGGGCGTCGGACTCGCCTACGCCACCGCCAACAAACAGGTCCGCAGCGGTGAACACACAAACACTCACTGTTCAGCTCCTCTAATCTGCGCTCTCTGTAACTCTTCTACTGTCTACTATTACAACAAGGGAGTGAGGGAGGCCTTAAGGGGATTTTATCGATTGGATACTTTTAAAACCAAAATTACTCGATTAATTGATCTGTTCCAAGTGCAGTTTAATTTTCAAATACTGAGGCAATCGTACAATATATTTAATAGTTTCTGATTAAAACTGAGGGATAAGAAACTGTCCTCTCTGCACGTCAACATTTTTGTCTTTGCCTCCCACTAGCTCCAGTCTAAACACATCATCAGCACCTCTTCTCTCTCTTCTGTACGTCACACAGTGTGCCCTGGTCTGCTTCAGCAGCACCTTCATCCTCCACACAGGACTGTTTTCAATCCGCTGCACCTCATTTTTTATCTGCACTTTTTCCCGTCTTGATATGAAAGCCCATGGAAGATATTTGATCCTTTTTTGTCTGTTTGTCCTCTCAAGGTCTGCAAAGATATCAATGAGTGTGAAGGCATCAACAATGGAGGCTGTGTGGAGAACTCTGTCTGTATGAACACGCCTGTGAGTATAATCACTATACAAACTTACAATACTGAGTTAATCTTTGAAGTAAACCCACAACTACAACCAATAAGATAGATGACTTCAATGCACTTTTGCATTATACCACAAACCATGTTTCTAAAGAGCCACTTCATGCATTCAGAAAATCTCACTGAATATTGAAAAGAAAGGCAGATGTAGAGATAAAAAAAACTAAAATCACAACTTTTTTAACTTTAAACAGAAGGAGTATCATGAGCATTTGATATTTGGTCAATTGAAGATAGGGTGAAAGCTATTGATGTATTTAGAGAAAGCATTGGTAGCATCTAAATCTAAAAGGTGGGAGGCTTTGTTTGGGTTAACGTTCAGGTATTTACAATCCTGATTGAATGACTGCACCTTTAAAGCCTCTGCACAGAACACAGCAATCCTGCAGGTTCATTGCATGTCACAATGACATACTTTAACGGGTAAAATACACTGTGTTATTTATTCTGAGGCAAACAATGCGAGCAGAGACATCCAATTTATGTCACACTCACGTGTTGAAAACGCAGCAAACAAAACCAGTCTGTTTTTTCCTAGTGTTTTTACTGAGAGATTTTCCACTGTGTTTTGTGGCACTTCAATATCAGTAAGTAATATGTCAGTATAATTTACGTAAAACCCAAGATGGTCCATATTTTCTCCCTTCAGTTGCTCAGCGCACCCATGGAGATTCCTTTACAACAACAATACTACCATACAAATCTAGCCTGGCGATTGTCCCTTGTCAGTGATGTAACAGGACATTTCACTGTGTGTGTTCAGGGGTCCTACAGGTGCGGCCCCTGCAAGACGGGCTATATTGGAGATCAGCGGCGCGGCTGTAAGCCAGAGAGAGCCTGTGGAAATGGCCAGCCCAACCCCTGCCACGCCAGCGCCGAGTGCATCGTCCATCGAGAGGGTCGCATCGAATGTCAGGTGAATAAATCAAACATTCTACTTCTTGTTCAGACTCTTTTCTAAGACCAAAAATGAGCAATTTCACTGTGCAGCATCCCTAAGAAGGAGTGAGGGATTTATATATTTTAGGATTGAGTGAGACCTTCGTTATTAATTCATTAGTTTATCCTTGCTGAACAAATCGCTCAACAGGGACTAATGACAGTTGGAGTTGATGTGGGAAATTGAGATTATGTTGCAGCCCAACATTGCTTTAAAATTAGAGCATTCAATCTTTAACCCTCTTATGGCTACAATTATTTGTAGGTTCCAGATGAGACAGTCTGGAAGAGCTTCAAAGTAATTTACTACGTTTGTAAGAAGCTGTTAAACATGTAAAGGCCAAACTCTCTGAATCATATAAGTTTTGTGCCAGATTTTGTGAATGTAAAGGTCTGTTTGAGCGCTTAAGGTATTCTGGTGCTTTTCGCAGTACGCAGCAGGGCCAATAAAAACAGACAGTACAGTACATAAAACATTATCCCTACTCACAGTGTGGAGTCGGGTGGGCTGGAAACGGCTACCACTGCGGCCCTGACATTGACATCGATGGTATCCCTGATGAGAAATTGGCCTGTCCTGAGAAGACCTGCAACAAGGTGAGTCTCCTGAGAGCCCCCATAAGAAAAGAAAAAGAAAGAAGAGTGAAACAAAAACAGCACAAATTATCACAATTTAGTCATCTGCAAAGAATACAATACTGATGGGAATTATGTATCATTGGAATACCCCAAAAATAACTCACAAGTAAACCTCTTTGAGCTTTAGTGGTTCTTAAATTGTCCTCAAAGCATTTCATAAATCTGATTTTAGTTGACTTTAATATTGACTTTCTTGTCTTTTAGGATAATTGTCTCACTGTTCCCAACTCTGGTCAAGAAGATGCCGATGGTGACGGCATGGGAGACGCCTGCGATGAAGACGCAGATGGGGACGGGATCTTCAACATGCAGGTTCATGAACAGAAGTGACAGAGATGGAACAAAACATGATTCAAACACATAAGCCTGTGTTCATCTTTGTTTATGTGTGTGTTTGCAGGATAACTGTGTGTTGGTGCCTAATGTTGACCAGAGGAACGCCGATGAAGATGACTTTGGCGATGCATGCGACAACTGCCGCGCAGTGAAAAACAACGACCAAAGAGACACGGATGTGGACCAATATGGTGACGAGTGTGATGAAGACATCGATGGGGATGGTCAGTATTTCACATATTAGTTACAAACACATCTGTTGATACATTAAAAACATATGTTGTATATATATAATTGTAAACACTAACATTAGTGAGGCCTGTAACATGAGTTATGATTGTATAGTTCTTTGACACATATAGTGAATAAAGCTCAATAAATGCCATATAACAAAAATGAGAGAAAGACAGTACTAGTGGTTACATGAATATTCACTGGTTCCAACATTGATTTCAAGGAATCCTTAATCACCTGGATAACTGCAAAAAAGTTCCCAACGCTGACCAGAAGGATCGTGATGGAGACAAAGTGGGAGACGCCTGCGACAGCTGTCCTTATATCCCAAACCCAGACCAGGTCAGAAATCTCTCTCCGGTGTTGTAAGAAGTGTCGACTGTGTTTGAGTCCAGAGCCTGAGAACAAACAGTTATAACTCAACAGACAGAACACAGTGACATGCATGTAACACAATTCAGATACGCTAAATTAAAAGGAATGCTTTGGTTTCAACTATAGGACAATTGTGAGAAAATATCAATTATAGCCAATATAAACCTTAATGTAGAATAATTAAAATATAAAACATTTTAATTAAATGTATGACTTACAATGTAACATCTGGACAGTGTGGGTGTTTTAACTACATTTAAATAGCAAAACAAGTTTGTGTTTGTCAATAGTTCATTGCACCGTAATTTATGTATTCAGTCATTGTGATAACACTTGCCAATGATGGCAAAAAAAGCCTAAAAACAACTTAACAGCAGACTAGTCTTGACCTGACTGTCCTCTCTCATACTCACCATTATTATTTTCATCTTCCTCAGATGGATGCTGACAACGACTTGATTGGAGATCCCTGTGACACCAACAAGGACAGGTACCTTGTGACCTCATCAATCCCACTATATATTTAATTTAAATTATTTATGTAACAAGAGTACTGGAGACCAAAAACTGGATTTGTCAGTAAAAGTCTCTCTTGTCCAGTGACGGTGACGGGCACCAGGACTCGAGGGACAACTGTCCGGCCGTC
Organism: Notothenia coriiceps; assembly: GCF_000735185.1. Taxonomy (NCBI): domain Eukaryota; kingdom Metazoa; phylum Chordata; class Actinopteri; order Perciformes; family Nototheniidae; genus Notothenia; species Notothenia coriiceps. Next base: position 200,796 of record NW_011362915.1, on the reverse strand, counting down.
ATCAACAGCTCCCAGCTGGACACGGACAAGGACGGCCAGGGGGACGAGTGTGACGATGACGACGATAACGACGGCATCCCTGACCTGCTGCCCCCCGGTCCGGATAACTGCCGTCTGATCCCCAACCCGCTGCAGGAGGACTCGAACGGTGGGTAACACCCCCTGACTAAATCTCCTAAATAAACAATAACGAAAAGGGTTTAAGACGTTCTTTCTATCTTCTCAGGTGATGGCGTTGGCAACATTTGCGAGGCGGATTTCGACAATGACACCATCATCGACACTATCGACGTTTGTCCAGAAAACGCTGAGGTCACCGACACTGACTTCAGGGAGTACCAGACCGTCGTTTTGGATCCGGAGGGCGACGCACAGATCGACCCCAACTGGGTGGTGCTGAACCAGGTCAAGTAACTAGCTTGTTTAGGTTTTATTTATGTGCTTTTAGATCCCAACATCCTTAATATATTTTTGGTGCGATACCATTTATCTCAAAGATTTGTTTTTGTTTGTGCAGGGAAGAGAGATAGTCCAGACTATGAACAGTGATCCTGGGTTGGCAGTGGGTAAGAGCAACATAGAGCAATCCAAAAACTACTTGGATCACAGCTCTCTTTAATTGTATTGACAATGTTTTCAACCAACTGCAGGTCTTCAACTTCAGGCAAAAATGTGAAAAAAGATCTGACAATGTTTCCTCCAGGTTACACGGCTTTCAGCGGTGTGGACTTTGAAGGGACCTTTCATGTAAATACGGTGACGGACGATGACTATGCAGGATTTATCTTCGGCTACCAGGACAGCTCCAGTTTCTACGTGGTGATGTGGAAGCAGGTGGAACAGATCTACTGGCAGGCGAACCCGTTCAGAGCCGTGGCAGAACCTGGCATCCAGCTGAAGGTAGTCCCCTGCCAGCAAGAAATTAATCATCATAGTTATAAGATAAACAAGTACCACTTTCTGATAAGGCTCCATTTATAAAGGTTTATTACGCTGACAATGATGGCTTTAATAATGCCAAATAAATGATTTATTACTGATCTAATTATGGATCAGTTCTAAGGCTTTTTTAAGAACAACCTTTGCGTTGCCCTGTTGTGGAGAATCCTAACTAGGACCACTTTGCAAAAGTTAGTCATCTGAAGTCATACATATGAATACATCACAAGTAAAGGGTTCTTAGAATCCATTAAGTCCCATCAAGTCTGCAGTTGTAATTTGTAATACATGTATAAATATTTATAAAGGAAATTTGGTCCAGAAGTTAAGTGTTTGAAAGTCCAGAGCCAAATCAAAAAAGCATGCTAGGCAAGTTTTTCCGTCAAACTCAAAAAGTTGTTCTTATTTTTGGCTTACAGATGGTCTAAAAGCATTATTTCATTATTAACTAAACATTAACAAACCCATTACTTACAGTTATACGTTTATAAATGCTGTCTTTTTGTGTCTTAGTGGAACTGAATACCAGTATGTGCACTAGATGAAGAAGTAATGCCTTGGTTTGGGCTAAACTCAGTGACCGGCTTTTAACTACTTAGTGCATCCGTGTTTAAATGTTACACTAATCAGATCTTTCTAAAGCATTAAAGTAGTTTTAGCACAAAGAGTTTCCATGACATGCTCACTGGATTATTCCAGAGACTCAGGCTGCTTGTCTTCTGTGGTTTTGAAAAGGCCGTCAAGTCGAACACGGGTCCAGGGGAGAACCTGAGGAACGCCCTGTGGCACACCGGAGACACCAGCGATCAGGTCAAACTCCTCTGGAAAGACGCTCGCAATGTCGGCTGGAAGGACAAGACTTCTTACCGCTGGTTCCTCCAGCACCGACCCGCAGACGGCTACATCAGGTACCGAAAAACAGTACAGGAAAAAAACTTCTTTACTAGAACAGAGATATGTTATCAGTCTGTGCATTCAGTCTGGTGATTCACATTTAGTCTATAGACTTAAAGTCCAAATAGTCTTGTTTTTTAATGAATACAAATCTATTTGTTTCTAACTTATATTCTCCCTGTCGCAGAGTACGTTTCTACGAGGGTCCTAAGATGGTGGCGGACACAGGCGTCATCATAGACGCCACGATGAGAGGAGGTCGACTGGGAGTCTTCTGCTTCTCCCAGGAGAATATCATCTGGGCCAACCTGCGTTATCGCTGTAATGGTGAGATACCTTTTCCATTATTGTTAATCCAAGTATGCAGCTAGGACAAAAATGTATGCCTGAGCATTAGACTCACCTGTGTTTGACAGAAAATAAAGGGCTTGTGGAAATAGGCAAATATAAATGCCAAATAAAGATATGAATGCAGTCGTAAATGCCAAAGTAACTCTTCTGATGCCTGTTGAGTATTTACCCTTAAGGTGCTCAGACTGTAAACCAAACAGTGATTTCACCTCATGCTGTTTTCTGTGCAGACACTCTCCCTGAGGACTTCGACACTTACAGAGCCAAGCAGGTCCGGCTGGCGGTCTGAAGACACTGAGCGAGCCCAGGGAATTCTGGGAAACACTTTCCAAAGCACAGCTGGGATCAGAAATAAAACCATCACTTATATACAAAGGCTTGTAAGAAGTCAACCAAATATGTTTTAACATAAAGACTGATATATAAACTCCTGACAACAGAGGACACGCCTCATCAGGGAAAAATCTTCGGAGCAGCATCAGGAAGACAAATTGTTTTTAATTGTTTAGCAAACGGAAATATCTGTCATAAATAATTTTGTGACTAAATATTATCCTATATTGTATATTCAAATTTCAATTTATACTTTGAAAGAACTATTGAAAATATTTAACTGTCACTGATGAATAAATGTGGATTTTGGTAAATAATGTGCATTATACATTTTATACATTATATTTGAATATTAACCAGCAATTATGATATATCTAATGAGGAAGGTACTCTTAAAAGTGTCAACATGTCAGAGAAGTGTGGAGAAAATGTTTTCAAAACTAGTCAATTGTTATTTAAATTATATATATATATACATATATATATATTTTGTGTCATGTAAAGCAGCTTTAAATATATAGAAATAACATGTTAATGGCTTTACTGCAGAAGACGTAAAACATTTTGTTTTAAGTAACAGACGTGACGTTTTTTCAAACTCAACAGCTTTTAGTGGAAATCAACATTCTGAACATTTCATAAGCATGCACATATCCAAAATAATCTTTTAAATTTTGCATTTGGAAATACAGATTACAAAATAGAAACAATAGCAAAGACAATATACAACAGGATCGAACACCATGCACGTCCACAGCAAACACGCTGTGACGTTGTAAAATGACATCGGGACGCTTTTTTGAATCAGCATTTTCTGAAAATCAAGACTATGTGCAGAGAAACATCTGTCTTCCACATTCAATTTAATTGACATTTTCTTTCATCTTATAAACAAATGGTCACATAAGGAGAATCACATGGCAACTACAGATATTTTACTACGACTCACAGGACAGCAGTGGTTTATGTTATTATCACTAGAAGCTTTAAGTGGAACTTAAACTATGTTTTTCCAGAGACAGTTGTAGTCATTTAGAAAACCCTGTGTTATTAAAGGGACATTTTATTCAGACCTAAAACACCCTGGGAACAAGCAGTAAAGACGGAGCAGCAACTCTTTCTTTTTCACGTGGGATCAATGATACGCCTTTTAACACAGGACTCCTGTTTAAGACTGCTCTGCTTCTTCAGTTTGGGACAACATATCAGCTTCACTGCTTTTCAACACAACATAAGCTGCGCTAACAAGTAACTCAAGAAGTCAGTGGAGGCTCAGACCATAACGAGCAGATGAGTAAACACTGCATAACTTGGAAAATATACATTTATTTTGAGGTGATTTGTTCATCTCGAGACGGAAACGGAATTTCGTTCAGTAGCCATAAAAGTGTTTCAGTGTTTAGCTTTAGATGCCTTTTTTTTGTGAAATGACCTCAATGTCTCAAAATGCTAATTCATGCTCTACACGTGAGAATGTTTCACCACCAAGAAAGGATCACGCAAAGATATCCAAGTCTGCTCAACAAAGTTTACTGTCTTTTTTATTTCTTGAATTTAATTGAATTAGCTGCCTAGCTTGAGTTAAATTATTTGTATAAATGTGGCTCTTAGCTGACAACAAACCAAAGACAATTAAAAAAGGAATCTAATTATTTGTTACACTATATGTTATTTTCTATCTCTGATGAGCTACAACAGAAGTGCAGACCAGTTGGAGTCCGTCAACTTTTCAGTGGTACAACATTTTCTACCTCCAAATATTTTGCAAGTAGATGTTTTTCTGCAGCATTTTACATTAAATGAAGGATGGTGTACTGGAGCAGAGTTGTTTGAAACATTTTCCTTTTGATTATATCTCATTGTTCTCATGTGACCTGAACCCTAGATTTACAGTGTGCTCTAGTGTTGTGTAGTCAAGATGCAGAGACTGCTTCACATGAGTATATTTCAGGTTGCCACTATCACTGTAAGAACCATGACTCGCTCAATGTGGGGAAGGGGGGGGATGACCAACAAAGAAATACATTCGGAGTGCCGTTCTGTTCCAACACGAGAGCGCAAGCTGCACTGGAGTAAGCCCTTTCTAGTTTTGCATCCCCTAAAATCTTCACAGATAAAAAAAAAACAAGACAAAACATATTTTACAAAGGAAAATAGAGTATTCATCTTTTTCTTTGACATGAAAATACCTCCGGAGTTTACATCCGGAGTGAAACAGTCAGCATCCACATCGGGCAGAACAGTCCCTGCTCAAGAGCCAGGAAGTTACAAATAAAGTGCGAAGCAACTAGTTGACTAAACATTGCACAAAAACAAACAAATAAAACACTTCACACAGTCCCACAGCTGACATGATAGGCAACAATAACTCAGCATAGCCAGATGTAACTCCTGTACATAACTTGGGAGAAGAATCAGCTCCATGTGTCCATCAGGTCAGTCGACTGCGTAATGCACAAGCTTCAGGAGATTCAAGTCCACGTATGCAAACAATCAGTGCACGTGCCAATCTGCAAAACACAACCTGATTCCATTGTTTTAAGAAAGCCAAAGGGTTGTGCTGAAGAAGAGGAGAGGGCCTGCAGGTTTTTTTCTTACACTCGTACGTTGTGAGATGCTACAGTGAGAAGAGAGTGATTCCTCAGAAAAGAAGAGAAGGTGGCGACTGAAGGATTAGGCTAAAACTAGGACGCTGCCACAGGAAATACATTCTCTTATCATTCTTGAAGTAGCATTATACAGAGATGGAGGTAACAGAGTCACAGGAGAAACCCATACATGCATTGCTTTAGACTTTGTGATAGCGTTATGTTACACAAATCAAACCTGCGGAGCTATAGAAGGCCTTCGTTAAGAGGTTTTGACTGTCAGTTCAGACATGCATTTTGTTTCAGCTATAGCATATGTACAAGGTCAGTGTGGATGACCAGTATTCAGCAGGATGACAGGAAGGAAGTGAAGGGGGGGCTCAAATCACTTTTGTATTACTGTTAATTGCTGCATTACTAGCAATGCAACACTGGAGTTTGGGCTCGAACACATATTTTGTTTTAGGGATAACACATTTGGAAACATGTAATATGTAGAGAATGAGTTGTATACATTTGTTTTAGTTGCTTAAAGGAAAAATCCAACAGATTATGGGAAAGTGTTGTGAATTTCTGGGCCTTTTTCTTCCTCTGATGTGACAGGCCTGGTAACAAATGTCCGGATATTTTCAGCAAATAAAGTGAAATGTTTGATTAATTTTAAACATTGGTTCATAAGGTCCAGCATCAGTTCAGTGTAGGATTAAAGAGAAAGGGTTTCTTTCTTCTGCAGCAACTTTGCACTGATGTTTAACAGTCACACAGGAAGAGATGCAGGTGGAGGGATACATATCGAGGTTTGAAAAAACCGTTTAAAGTAAAGCTGGATTTAGGTTTCTTGTTACTCTGGTGTAGGAATACATTTGTAGTTCAGTGTACGATTTCACTCGTTGATTGTCATAGCACTACTGCGACACTCATTTTTCTTTCATTTTCTTAACACAAAGCCCCGATGTTGAGCTAAACCTTCAGTTACAAATGTGTCCACTGACTGAAAAGAAGACAACTAGAATGGTCATGTTGTTTTGCATTCATATTAAAAATGCAATACAATAAATACAAATGATACATAGGGGCTCTGTAACATAGAGAAAGAATGGCTAAATGGACAGTGGATGAACTGTAAAGGGCTTTGCTAGAAAACAAAATAAATGTGTCCAGTATTATTGAAAAGGGGAATATTAAGCCTTTTCTTCAAATCGCTCAAAGCTGTCCTCCAATCTACTATCTCTGCCAACATCAGTCCCATTTAGGAGAAAACAGCCGGATACGAACACAACAGATCTTTCTTTATCTCAGTATATTTGCGGTGTCATTTTCCTTTTTTTGCCTGCTTTCCCACACCATTTCAGAAGAACAAATCCAGCTCAAGTCCAGAAATAAACAATAACACATTAAAGATGGATTTTTCCTTTAAGGGTAGTTTTTTTGTTGTCTCATTTGCATAGGAATCACAAATCTGAAGAAGGCAAACAAAACATTGGATGCAGGGAAACAGCAGACGATTAACACTTTGACTGAATCAATTGAACATCAGTAGATAGAGTTGTGCAGTAAACCAAACGTGATTCCTTTTGGGGAGGGGGTTGGAAAACCTTCCCACAGCGCTTCAGGCGAGTCAATGATTAGCACGTCTGTACATGAACATTACAATATACCAAACATGATCCCACACACTTACACACACCTCCCAGGGAAACTCTGACAAAAGGCCAAGGCAGATTAGAATTTGACACAATTTGTTCAACACATTTTGGCAAACTCAGAGATGATATCAATATGTAAAATGTTCAGATGACACTTGACATGAAATGTGTAAACATTTTTCCGGTAAACAGTTTTAGACTCGATTACATCCCTGGTTGTTTTTGCCGTTTCTAACACTGAATGGAGCTGGGCCGATGTCGGTGCTTTCTGAAATGTTGCATACAATACTGAATATATAAATACACTCATATTCTTTCTTACACAGGCCCGGTATGTACTTCATCCAGTTTACAACATGGGAGTAATCACAATGAAAATATCCTCATATTTATAAATTAAAATTTGCATCATACGAAAACAACAATTCAGAAAGGGGTGTCAAACTAATTTCATCGCGGGCCACATTAGCATTATGGTTGCACTCAGAGGACCGGTTTTAACTTTAAGACTATATATAAATGTAATATATATTATATATGTAATGTATTATATTTCATTATTGCCTCTATATTGGATTATTATCACATAATAATAATAATAATAATAACTTCATAATTAACTACGTCTGAAAGCAGAAGTCAAGGGCAAATCATTGAAAGTCTCTTCAGTGTGCATGTCCCAAATTGAGATGCATTGTGGGACATGTAGTTTATGGACAACGTGCTTCTCTAAAGCGGCATGTAACCGTATAATAAACATATTATATTCTTTGCAAATTAAGACGCGGGCCGGATTTGTCCCGTGGGCCTTGAGTTTGACACCCCTGATCTAGAGCAGTTGATACTGTTCAATATCCAACGATGGACAAATAAATCCTAAACTCTGCATGGTACTGTTGTTATTGACGACCTCTATGGCAAAGGTCGTTAGCGTTTTTGTTAGAGCTTCCCTGTCAAGGAGCAAAAAGCCTCCCCATAATTGCGCTCCTTCTCAAACACTTTAAACCCATCCTTTGATTACTTTAGTGTTTTTGCTCCACTTTAAAAAACATCAACAATTTGGCTATAAACTGTACCGATACAAAATACAGTACATTGATTTGTCAAACCTTACACAACATAATCACAAATATCACTGACCAAAAGTTGAGTTCCTCTCAAATACAAGAAAATGTTACAATAAGTTACGAAAATACGTTGTCACATCAGACACTTAAGTAGAACAGTAGAATACTCATGTAAGGCAAAATCAGGTGATTTCACAGTGACGACTTAAAAAGATTTAAGATTTTAGTGTTTAAAAACAGACGGCTTTCTTCACTGAGAAGACGCTCAGTCTGGATATATATATTGGCTTTTCACTGGCAGAAAATTAATTTGGACGTGTTTTCTTGCTTTCTAGTTAAATAGAAATACCTGATGATTTTCTCAGAAAAAGTTAATTCAAGTGGCGTTAAACCAACCCTTTTCTGGAGCACGCAGCATTTTGTGGAGCTGTGCTAAAACTATGATATTCAGATTGGACCGTTGGGCTGCAGCATGGCAACGTCTACAAGTCCTACATCAGAGAATGGCACATCGAACACCAAAGAGCAACTATGGGGAGGTTTTGCACTCCTTCATTAACCAAGTAGCTTAACAAACACATATACAAATATGTTAGTAATTAATAAATAGACACAAAGTACATCAGTGCAATTGTACACTATGCGTACAGAGAGCATTTTGGCATCAAATTTAAATATGAAACGGAATATAAAATCTTTAACTAAATAAATAAATAACATGAAACTACATAAAGCATCAAAACATACAGTACATGATGAAAAAAACATTTGGTTGTCAAAAATAAAGCTTTGAGTGTGAAATAGAAAGCCGTCGCGGCACGATGGGACAAGCGAACCGGCTGTGGTTTGTTTTTCTTCTTCTTTTGTTTTTTAATACAGCCGCTACAACAGGTAGGGTTGAGCCCAACGTCCGAGCAGCTTCCTGCTACGAGCCAATATCACAAAACAAAAGTGGATATGAAAAGAAAAAAAGTCAAATGTGCTATTTTTGGAATATATGTGGCATGTAATGGTACACTGTAAACACAGCAGGCTAGCGAAAGCGCTGAGCAACGAATCTCATTCAAAACGACAGCGAGGCCATTCCCCGGCAAGCCACTGGATGTCTTTTTCCCTGTTGTCTTTTGGTGGCGCATCGTTTCAAAGGGAGTCAAGGGCGAGGTCGGACAGCTGGACGGCCATGCAACGAGGGAGAGGGTTCATCCGGCCCTTTGGTTCTCTCATTCACAAGTTAGTGTGTTTTTTTTCTTCTCCTTGTTCTCGACCAGCTTCTCACGTTACAGCCTGTCCATCCTGAACGTGTCCTCGGTGGCGGGGTCGGTGAGCACCATGTCGGGGTCGTTGAGCATGTGCAGTCCGTCCAGGGTGAGCGGGTCGATCTTCAGCTCGTCCAATGGGAACTGAGAGTCTGCGTCGAAGCTGACGTCCCCGACGCCCGCCAGAGAGTTGGTCAGCTCTTTGGAGAGGCTGGGCGGAGACTCGCCTGTGACTGAGACACGTGACGTCAGAGGAACAAGTGGGAACTGACATCCCAAACAAACAGGCAGGCACCTTTTAAACTCGATCTAAGTTTGACAGTGGCAGGCGAGTCCACCAATATCAATTAATAAACTACCTGGCAACTAAAATAACAAAATAAGTTGTTTAAACTTGCATTCAAATATAAATATATTCCTACATATTGTATTTAAAGTGCAACTACTGCAACACAGTATCATTTAGCATTAGGTCAGTGAACCTGTAGTTGCTTGTGTTAAAACAGTAAAGGCTAATTTGATCCTGGGGAAGTTTTTTCGCACACATGTACAATAAGGTGTATCTGATGGACAGGTGGTGTTGCTACCTGTGAGGATGATGTTGGGGATGTTGCCGTGGTTACCGTAGCCGAGATGCTGCGAGTCCTGTAAGCTGCTCCCGGTGAGGCCCATCATGGCCGCCTGTGTGTAGTTGAGGGTGGAGCACTGGTTGTAAAGGCTGTTGGAGTTGATGGGGTTCTCGATCATGTTGAACTGCTCCAGCTTTAGCACAGAAAGATAAAGTCAGGTACAGAGGGGGGAATACTTTTCATTGTTGCTTTTTGTTGCTTTTGTCACCTGGTGAGAGAGGGCATTGGTCTGCCTTAATGTCAACTGCTGATCGTAGAAGGAGTCGCCAAATATACTGCCCACCATGGGAATGTGCTGGAGAAAGAGAAGTGAGTCCCACAAATCAGAACAAATGTCAGGAACGCAGCTAAATATAAAAGTCTGTAATTAAATGAGCCAGAAGGCAAGTTATCTGGGCCCACAGGCAGACAGTTCAGCGATGGACGAACACAAGCAAACACACAACAGTCAGTCTGAGCAGCGCCCGAAGAAGCAAATGGGTTTCATGACCAGGGCTGTCGTGGTTATGGGACAAAAGAGGAGGTTGATGAACCAATTTAAAAAAAGTGATTCTCCTAAACACCTAATAACTTTAATAAATGAAAAAACATGAAATGGAAATATGAAAGTGTGGCTGTTTTCCCCATTGCTCAGGACAGGACACACAACAGGGCTGTTTTAACCGCAGCAGCCCTGTTCACTGTAACACAAACACAATCAACCTGCTAAAAGGGAAGTTCTAGTATTCCTCCACCGAAGTGATATCCTGACATGTTTGTCCTTTACAACTATCGGTCAGCGTAGCACTTAGATCTCACTCTGGCTGTTTCACAAACGTGGCAACAGCAGCTTTCCAAACGAAGATGTATTTAAGAAACAGTTTTACCAAACTGCAAAGCGTATTTACAGAAGATGAACTTTCAGGCTGAAACAACTACCTGCTTCATTGGATCACCTCTCTTTTCATTATTTTAGCCTTTATTTCATCTTTTGAGTTTTTTCATCAGTCAAATTCGAACAGTGTGTTGATTATTTCTGTAACTATGATATTTTTTGTCAAGTTGCAGTAGATCAACAGTAAGACAGTCTTTCCTAAATCTCTACATTGTTGATGGTGGGAAAATATTAAGTTATTTAGGTAGTCAAGGTTGACAAAGTGTAACAACACTGGCCAGAGATTCAAATACTGGAATGTCCCTTGGAAATGTTCTTGCAATGAGGAAAGCACTAAAACTGAAACAAATCTGAACCGAAGGGCTTTACAACTTAATTCGATAGTAAAAGCCCCCCACAAAGAAATCCTTCCAGTCCACTGAAGAAGTCAATATGGAGGCAAACGGTGATTACATTTAAAATATTTTAAAATCAGCTTGGCAAATGTTTTAAGGAGGGAAATAAATCCAACACAATCGATACATGGATACACACGCTGCGTTTTGTGGGAGTGAAATGGAATTCAATCATAACTTTTTAAGTTAACAAACAACCTCCCAAGGGTACCATTAATCAAATGATCTGCTATTCAATAATTAAATTATATATTTTAGTTTTAACATTGCCATTGATAACTTCATTTCATTTTCTTTACTTGATGTGAGTAATTGCTTTACTTGATGTGGCCTTGCACCTTGAAAAGCACTAAACACAGAAAGTGTATTATTAAAACACATGCAAGCTGTCTTTGCCTTTCTGCCAAATGTTTTACTGAAGTCAGGATAAGCTCAGATGACTTTCCCCCATTGGAGAGAGTGATATGTTTTGTTTGTGTGTATGTATATAACAGATGTAAACTGAATGTAGCTCTTTGCTCCGACTAGCAGCTCGGTGTTCTTGACTCACAATAGACCAACGGCTCATTTTACCATTAAAGGGAAGCGTTGCCTTTCAACCAGCTCTGGATCGTTCCAATGAGGTTGGTTTGAGCCAATAAACAATGTTTGGCTTTCTTTCCATGTTATTGTCTGGGGGGCTCTGGGCTCCAGTGACAAGCAGTGAAATCCGAACATCTCTCACTTGCACATTGCAATGTTAAAGTCCGGTTTAAATTCAGCAAATGTTCCCTTCAAGTCTGACTGCTGATAAAGGATCATAGTACGATTTTAAAAAAAAGTCAAGAACATTATTGTTGTTCTATTTGTTTATTCGTAAGGAGTAACAAAACGAGACAAAAAACCTGAGACCCATCATAACTGCAGCTCATCCCGAGAGAAGTGTCTAAATCCTGTGTGGTGCATAAAGGGGATGTCAGACTAGGACTGCACGATATTGAAAAAAACTGACATTGCGATATTCTTTTCCCCTGCGATATATATTGCGTTTTTTTTAACTATATTTAACCGGATGAAGGATTTTAGTCACGGACGTCTGGATCTTAACTGGTTGACTCATCATACTTTAAGTCATGATCTAACACGTCATGATAATGCATGTTGCTTACCCTCAAATAAGGGGGTTCATCTGTGAATGAAGAAGAGTGGTTTCTAGAAGGGATACAAGAGATTAAACGTATTACATTAAACTATAGGAAGCTTCATTATCACATTAGGGAATTAACATACGTGACCAAATTAGGTAATTTAACTTTTTATTCCACAATTAAAACCTTTTTGGTGCAAATAGCAGCACAGTAGTGGACATCTTTTAGACAACATTATACAAATAAAATTAAGAACAGCTATACACCAGCTCCTTTATGCCTTTTTGAACCTCTCTCATATGGTGTAACACCGGCAAAGGCATCTGAAAAAGTTGTTTGCTGTGCATGCAGACTCAGAACTCCACTCAAGTACCCCTGACATGAGAGCCGCGCAAGTTTTCTTTTTGTAGCAAGCAGCAAAATAATTGTAACATGACGTGTTTGACTTAATTTACCTACTTAATATCGAACGCCCTAATAAAAATAAATAAATAAAAACGTCCCTGCGATGTGAATATCGCGGTTATCGCCATGACACGGTATATCGTTCAGCCCTACGTCAGACTATTCATTTTTACTGAAGAGACCATGAAGGCACCATTTTGCAACTTTATGAAACCTAGCTCTACTGGTTGATAACAGCTAACTGCTAACATGTTTAACCACCACTATCGCCATGTTGTCATGCACACAGTGAGGAGTGAGGGACAGGGGTGATGAAGAAATGAGTTATGCAGCTGTTGACACCATGAGTGGTTACTGCAGGTACAGAGGATGAAAAGCAGCCTAAACTCATCTACAGTTAGCTTTCCCCCAGGCGCGAAGACCTTCCCCAAACAGCAGCTAGCTCAGTGGGTGGGCCCTTACTTGAGGCGAGCCGCCGGGGGAGAAGCCTTGATTGGAGACGGGGGAGGTTGGAGACTGAGTGGCTGGTGAGCCAGTCTGATTGCGGTACTGTTGGAGGGAAGAGGGTTAGCTAGCACTAAGCTTCATGTCTTTCACACACAGATCTCAAAGGACGGGATGTGAGAGGGCATCACGCATCGATCTGATCATTATGTACAGTGTGGGGAATTATACCAATCACCACCAGATCAATTGCGAAAACTCTTCGGCTGTTTCTGATGTGATTCTGGAAAGTGTGATTGTGGAATCTGCTAGTCCTACTTTGGTTAAATGGTAAAGGTAAAGTGGTGTATTACTGTGTATCATAAGCTTATTTCATCTAATTGCTTGCTTCAGTTCACACTCATCCATCCAATAAAATAGGAAAATGATCCTACACAAAAGCTTACAAAGTGCTATATATTGAGAACATATAAATCAGATTTAAAAGACAGGAAGAAATCTTGCTTCAAATGAACATAACAAAAAAGTTAAAAAGGCATACTTATCAGATGATGAGTTTATATACATTTCCCCTAAGGAGCACAAAATCAGTCTCAAAACCCAGTGACTTAAAAATAATACTGATATTTCCTGGCATGTATTTTGTGTATCTTAATAACTTTCAGAACAATAAGGCGGCAAAATGATTAGAAGATTAAACAAAATGTCTTTATCTCTGCTTCCACCAAACGTCTTCTTACCGAGCCGATGCTGATGCTGGCGCTGGTCTGACTCTGGCTGTCTGGGGAGGGGCTGCTGGAGTTGGTCCCGGGGGAGGCCAGGGGGGGCAGGGTGATGAGCTGGATGCCCTGCGACAGCGCCTGCTGCTGCTTCAGGAGGTCGTTCAGCAGCTGAGCCTGGGCCTGCGCCGTCAGCTGGTTGAACAGAGGGAGCTGGGAGAGCTGCTGCTCCAGGGTCAGCGACTCTGTGGACATGTTCTGAAGGAACACGCATTGACTCTGTTTAGGCTGGTCCCGAAAAATGTGACATAAGTTAAATGTACGGAAGAGCATTTCAGTGCAATTCAGTTCCTCGTCTTCCGAGTGCCAGGCTTTCGTTAGTATACATTTTGCCTGTTCCTCTACTAAAAAACGTCAAACCATCCAATTCTAATGACCATAGGTAATCGTTTGGAGATGTTCTTATATCAAAACTGATTTTTTTTTACTACTCTCTTTAGCAAGCGATGGCATAACAACAAAACCAGTTGAATGTTACAGTGTAGAGAAGCAAACTAAAACTACAGAGCTTAAGGACACATGTTTAAAATGAACATTTCACTCAAAAGTAAAACATACATATTGTTCCTCTTACCTGTGGTGCTCTTTATCAATCTACATTGTGGAGATGTCTGCCTAATTTCAAATATAATTGAAGTAGATGGCATGTTGCTCTCAAAGAGCCAACAAATACTTTGAAACTTCTATTTCCAGAAATCATGACCTAGTTACTCAAGATAATCTTCAGGCCTCGCTGTGAGCAGTCTCATGTAGATACCATTTTCTTTCTTTTATCTTTCTTTTTTTCTTACAGATTCTATTTGGTGAAAATCTCAAATCACAACAAAATGATTGATAGACAGCACTACAGGTCTGAGGAACATCATGTTTGTTTTTGTTTTTTTACTTCTGGGTAAAGTGTTCCCTCGTAGTTCTCAGAGCAGATCCTTACCTGTGTGATGTTGACGGGTGAGGAGAGGGTGGGGGAGAGCTGCTGGGGGGACTGCTGGAGATGGAGTTCAGAGGTGAGGGTGAGCGGCACCACGGGGGGCTGCCGGCGCTGAGACGTTACAGTCATGGTGGGCTGAGGGGAGCTGGGAATGCCTGGGGAGGGACATAATAATAATAATCAACATCATAGAGAACACATAAAGGTTTCTTTGTTTCCCACTCAACTCAAACCAACTGAGTGCTGTAAAGTGAAAACACAAACCTTTAACGATCAATTTCATATTGCCTACTAATTGCTGTGAAATATTGCAGGGCTGCGATATTATTTTCATTTTTAATTAATCTGGATATTTATGTGATTAATTGTTTATTGTATTAAATGTCAGACAATTGGGAAAATGTCCATTCCAGTTTCTCAAAGTCCAAAGTGATGTCTTTATAAAAGGTCTTTCTTTTTTCAGTCCAAAACCAAAGGATATTAAGTCTAATATGATATAAGAATGGTAAAAGCATATTTGAGGGTGCATTCACACCAGCCTTGTATAGTCCGGTTGAATCGAACCCCAGTGCGTTTAGCCGCTTGGTGCGGTTCGTTTGAGTCGGTGTGAACACAGTCCGAGACCTCTGAAGTGAACTAAACAACCGGACTNTGGTTATGGGTTTTGTAAGTTTGTTTTGTCTTCCTCCTTGTGTTTTGTCTGGTCCTCCTCCCTGTCGTTAGTTTCCCTGGTGTGTCTGATTGTCTCATTGTGTTCACCTGTTGCCCTTGTGTTTCTCCTTCCCCTGCCCAGCTGTGTCTTGTCCTGTGATTACCCTTCTGTGTATTTAGTCTAGTCTTCCCCTGTGTTCCATGTCGGTTCATTGTTTCCCCTCCATGTTATTCCACGGTCTGTGTTCCTTGTGCTGCTCGTTTTTTTTTTTGGGGATATTTTGGATATTTTGGATACTGCCTTTTTGCCACAGCTTTTATGATTTAATAAAGCTCGCTTTTTGTTAAATTCTGCATTCGGGTCCTACCTTTTCCACGCACCCTAACAAATACAAGACTAAATCGTTTTCATTCAACAAATGTTTATCAGTGGTTTTTCTCCAAAAATCTTATTTTGTATATTTGATGTTGTGAGTCACTATAAGAACTATTTTCTGTGCCAGGAAACTATAAATCTCTTTGTGTTACAGACATGAAGGACTACGTTCGCTACCTTTACTTTAAACACAAATGTGTTGGCCGGAAACTACAAACAGTAACAATGTGCATCTATTATCAAAAAGAGGATGGTAAGTTTGTTTAAATTAGATTTAAATACAATAATACAGTACGTCCAGGATTTCACACAAATCACAAGAAGAGGTCCCCCTTGATGTCCCTAAATAAATAAATAAAACATAATAAAGTGTCTTATAAGATAAGGTTTCCTCATAATCAAAAAGACGAGACGCAGCACCATATACCTACCATTCATGTACAGTCCAACGCTGATTTACACTTTAAGAGATGCTATAATCCCATTGGTATTTACGTCAGGTATTACCCATTAATGATAATCCTTATTCCTCATCACATGTGTGCAACATCAGATACATTATTGTATGTGCATGTTATCATGACTGAGAAAACAGTTATTTACCTGTCTAATGTTGCCAGCATGCAGTGTATTTATGAGATATGATGCTGACACTGATCCAGGTTAGGCTGGTGATCAAGTTTCAGTAAGCACAGCTAAGTTTATTAATTAAGGAACTTTGACCGAACATTCTCTTTTTCTCTGCAGCTCCCCTCAGAGAACCTCAGGACTTCATTTCTTCCAATGAAACATACACTTCTACTAACTTGTCTTGGAAAGCCATTCCCTATGCAGACCAGCGAGGTTTCCTCACACACTACAGCCTGTGCAGCGTGAAAGACAGTTCACAAGATGAGCGCAAAGGTTGGAAACATCGTTTTACTCATCTGTAGATTTTCAAGCAAACAATTAGATTTACTTGATTATGTATTTGTATATTTGACCTACTTTTAATTGAACAACAAACTCACTTTCACAGCCAAGTGTGACAGTGTTTAAGTGTCAGCAGTGTGTCCCTTTCTGAAAGTTTTCCCACATCTCATTTCATCAGAGTGCCATAAAATATCAGCCTCAGTGATGAAATATAGGCTGGGAAACTTGTCGCAAGGAACAAAATACCACGTCAGCCTGGTTGGAGTGACCCGAGAAGGAGAAGGACCTGAAGCCACAGTCACTATCAACACGCTGCCAGAGAAGCCTGTGAGCGGTATGAAAACTAAGCTGTAGTTTTGTATTTTTTACATACAGGTCACTGTAGCCGTTTTTACACATTTGGGAACAAACACCATTTTTATTTTTTCTCCAAATTAGTGTTGTGGAGTCTCTGCCTGCTGATTCTGTTTTTTTTACTCACAACATTGTGCACCTGCATCTTGAAGAGGTAGGTGAAGCCTGGTGTAAATAGTCTACAGTTTGAGATGAAAATATTAATAAAACAAATTATACAGACAGACTTAAAGCTGATTCAAAATCAGACTAACACATACTCCTGTTGTTCTGGCTTTGAAGCTAGTTCTTAATTGTTTTTCTGACCATATAGCAAATTGATGGTTTAAGTTGGTGAAGGCAATCTGTACTGGTTTTATTATATGTCCACTCAGTTTTTCAGAATATGTCCTTTTTTGTGTTGTTTTTAACGCTCTTCTCACACTTAGAATCAAAGAAAACATCTTCCCTGCTGTTCCGACACCTGTTATTCCAGATTTCATACCTTTTCAACCAGAGAGTCAGGTAAGAGACAGTTCTTTGCGGGTTTGCAGCTGTTTCTTCTAAAACCAGTTGAATCTTCAATTAGTTCCAGTTTCTCTAAAAGATGGGCCATTTCTTACTATCCTGTTGTAAAATGCTGTCTTGTTTGTTTGAGTTAATTGTACAAATATCTCACATTAAATATGGTATACATTTTAATGTGTTCACTTTTTGTGAGTGGAATAACTTGAATTCATTGTAAATGTATTAAACTTAAACCGATGTTTTGATTTTATAGTTGCATATTATTTATGCTATTAACAAGGCAGCAATCTAAGAATCTGTCCTTTACACTCTGTTCATACAGTACGACAATACTAGAGTTTAAAATCCTAAATTCCTCTGCTAATTTGAACAGGTTTTTCTGGAGAGAAAGGAGGAGGTGGATGAGATGACACTGCTCCAGCTACACCCAGAAGGAAAGTCTGTCCCTGAGGACGCAGAGGAGAGCGCTGTCCTCGCTGGAGAGTGGGAGGAAGACACTGATGAGGACAACGAGAGATGGGATTCAAGGATGTCAGGAGAATCCAGTGATGAGGATCTGAGTCCCGGCTCTACAGGGGAGGCACTGAGGAGCTCCAGAGAAGGAGAAATTACAGATGTGGAACAGCTGGACAATGAGATCGCCATGCTGATATACAAGAAAGGTCTGGTCTTCGATGTGAAGAGGGACTCCCTGTGAGATGAATTGAACTGTTCTTACAGCACAACATTGCACAAATGGGCTTTATCAAGGGTTGACATACTGTATTTTTTTACTTTCTCTGGAGACCTGACAAATACTTTTATCTGAAGAATTATCATGCAGGAAATATTTTTTTTCAATGAACATTTTTCAGCGTGCCTGTATATGACAAGTTGAGCATTTATCAGTCACAGGTTTTGTCAATACATCTTGTCCAATGGTAGAGCGCAAATCCTGGTTCAGACTTTTAGGATTTTGGCTTTTTTTTTGCATTATTATTGCCAAAAAACCTCATTCAGTTACTAAAGGACTGAACACAAGTAAAATGTCGAGGTACTTGTACTGTACTCACTGACTGCTCATAAATACTTCTACTCAGACCACCTTCTTCTAAAAACTGAAATTGTACATGTTGCAATTTGAGGTGCAGGTGATAAAACGGAGAGAGGGTTTTCTTTTAAAAAAAAAAAGACAGGCATTTTATTTCTTAGCCTTCCACAAAGACATTATTTTAAAGAAACTGCTTGTTCACCAGCAAGGAACAAAATGCCACACCTCTCCTCTCTTCCCAGTCACATTTATAGCAGATTACCCGCCTTCCAAATTCAACCTGGTCAATCAGGTCATGACTCATGAAAGGGTGAGTGAAGAGTTAAATACAGAAATAAACACTGTTCTCTACATTTAACAAAATCCTAAAGGCCAAAGTAAGTTCATCATTTATCAACACCAATATTACAGCTTCAAAAACAACAAGGTCTGCTTAAAACTGTTTTTAAGCTAATTGAGACACATAAAATCACACATTTTCTGACCAATCACATCAAAGACTCCGCCTATCATACGGCACATATAACGAGGCGTGCTCATGGGCGTGCTCCCCTTTGAGCGCTGACACGAGGGCCCATTCCCAAACCGCCCCCCTACACCCTACCCCTCCGTTTGCGCGTTCACGCGGAGGGCCCGCCATCTTGAGGGCTGTTCCAAACCAACGAGTGTGGAGTGATAGATAATATGTGACAGTATATGACAGTGGAGCCTCCCAGCGGCAAGAGGCTGTCGGTACAGAGGAAGGAGGTGCAGCAGACCGCCGGTGGGAGAGGTCAGCACCGTGTTCCCACCGGAGACAATGCTGTTTCCCCCCGTGCCTGCATAACGGGCTGTGTCTATACTTTTTTAAACGGCATGAATAGGCCATTCGTGCCTTTGACCTTCTGGTAACATTACTGAAAATGCTCCATGCGTGTTGCTTAGTGCTAGAAGATGGCGGAGTCAGATGGCGGGGACTGTGCTTCGAAACACCCACAGAGCAGGTGAGTGAAGCCGGGTAACGATGTGCTGTGTCCGCGGTGCTGTTTTGGTCCCTCGGTGTTACTTTGTGCGAAGCCTCCACGAATCCGTGGCTGCATGCCTATCGAGACCCGCTGAAGCGTGTCAGCGTCTCGGCTTGACTACGGGAAACACCGAGGAGCTGTGCTGGCCTCCAGGCGTCCACACTGACTGCTATGGGGGTGGCCAGCAGTAGAAATAAAGTAAGGGTGTGTGACAATTCCCATTCAGTGGAGTAAACACACCGAAGTGAGCCTGCTGTTTGTAGCAGATTAACTTCAACACACTGTTGACGTTTGGTAAAGCATTCCTCTTTTACTACTTTCAATACTTTGAAATGTTAATAACGCCACCCTTATTAATGTACATTTTAATTTAGTAGGCCTATGCTTTATTTGCATGACTGTAACAGGAAGAATATTGCCCTAAAAGATCAAGGCACAATTCATAATAGTGTCACTGTTATGATAAAATTGCGTAAAATATACAGCAAACTTACAAAAAAAAGTTAGGCGTAGCAACATTGTTACACTAAGAAGCTTTCACTGGAAACTCGACTAAATAAAGTTGCAAACTGTGAACATAAATGGTAAAAGTGAAAGTTTGTTGACTTTTTTTCATTCTGTTTTGAATATAATCTCATAAAACACATTGACTGATGTCAGTCATGTCTATTGGTTTCAATAAAGGCTGATAGTTCAACATGGGTTTGAAAACTGTACATTTGGCCGTTTTCTCATGTTGACGCGTCACTGTGGGAAAACCCACAGGTGTGAATACTTTGATAAAGGATGGTTTAGTAACTCCAGTGTTTTCAAAATGACTCCCGTACACAACAAATGAAAAAAGTGGAATACTTCACACTTGTAGGGCTTTATAGACAAACTGTTGTTTTAGCCCTAATGTGAAAATTGTAATCTTATATTTGGGCATATTCCTCATGTAATGACAATTTTGATTTGATCAGATATATTGTTTTGATATCATATAAAAAAAAAACACAAGCCTAAATGTTCCAGAGCTTTATTTTCATTAAATATTTCATGACCTGATTTCTGCTCGGTATTATATTCTAATCGGAATACAGAAGTGAAGGATTCGAACAATGGGATGTGTTAAGCAGATGGGATTTCTGTCATTTGTGATCTACCTTTTATTTGTTTGGATGCAATTTTGGTTCTCATTTAACAAAGCATGTGCATTAGGAAAGTGCCAAATAATATTAGCTGTCAGTACAAATATCTGATATCGTTTTTCTACATGTGGTGTTTGTTCAAATGTTTCATATTTGAAATTATGCCAGTAAGCTTAAATCTCAGGTAAAGTTTGTAGCCTTTTTAGTCTTGAAATATATTTGCATCTTTTATGTCTTTTGACATGTCTGTCCCCAGTGATGTAAACAAACAAGTTAGATTTTCTACCGCACACTGACCTTTGTTATTGCTTACCTGTAGCAGGGATGTTTCCAACACCGTGATCATGCTTCTTACTGATGGTTTACATTTTCTGTGCAGCAGCAGCAGCAACAGCAGCGGGTAGTCTAGACATGACATTTCTATTAATAGTAATGTTGTTTCTCTCCTGTGTGCAGATTTACTCTCACTAATGCAAAGACACTGTACACCACAGATTGCATTTCCTCTTGGCTCAGTGGCATATTAGATAAAATGTCCATCACTGTATTGCTGTGTGCAGCTACACCTTGAATTAACACCAGACATTAGATATCCTCATACGGATCATATTTATATTTTCTTGAGCTATACAGCCTGCTCAACCAGAAGATCAGAGCATCTAGCTCTTTCCTTATAGTGAAAAAGGAAGAAAGTGTCCACAAGTTCAAGTTAAAACTATAGGAGGGTTTTATATATAGGATCCCTTGATCTATTCATTGTGACAGTACCATTTTTTTCTTTCCAGTATGGCTAACAAGAATAGCACCCTGCGCTGTACATTCTCTACACCGAGCCACAGTGCCAGCCTCCTCCAGGGCTTGTCCGTCTTGCGCTCTCGGGGCCAACTACTTGACGTTGTGCTGGCCATCAATGAGGAGCGCTTCCAGGTCCACAAAGCTGTGCTGGCCTCCTGTAGTGATTACTTCAGGTTAGTATGAATCACAAGCCTTCTCACTGTCCATTTTTTATTTGGAAGCACTTAGCTGATGCTTTTATCCAGAGTGCTCTGAGTGAGCTGCAATCTGCAGATAAAATAGGACATTAAGAGCAATTCAGTTCGGGGAAAAAGGTAAAGAGTGGAAAAATGTGAAATTCACAACAAGCACTAAAGGATGCGCTCACTTGTTTTCTTTCATTTTATTTTTAATCTGAACTAGGGTGTGATTATATATGAATGTAGTATAGATGTTGTGATATGAGACCAGATACATTGTGAGGATATGGTGAAGCGTGAGTGTTGTTTTTTACTGGTTTAAAGCTGCATTACAGTAAAGTTATGTATTTTTCTGAATTTACCCTACTGTTCTAGCTCTTCTTTTTCCCATTTTCTGAGGATGAAATTTCATGTCATACAAGTGCTCTAACTAAATCTTGAAATGTCATACAAAATTCAAATCTTGAATTTAGAAGACATAGATTTGTACAAATGTGATCTAGCTCATTAACTTGTTCTTTTGTTACAGAGCAATGTTTACTGGAGGCATGAGGGAGGCAAATCAAGATACCATTGAGCTGAAGGGCCTGTCCGCCCGCGGACTGAAACATATCATTGACTTTGCCTACAGTTCAGAAGTCACTTTAGACCTGGACTGTATTCAAGATGTCCTCGGGGCAGCCGTTTTCCTTCAGATGGTTCCAGTCGTGGAGCTCTGCGAAGAGTTCCTCAAATCAGCGATGAGCGTGGAGACCTGCCTTCACATCGGCCAGATGGCCACCACCTTCAGCCTGTCTTCCCTCAAAGAGTCGGTGGATTCCTTCACCTTCCGCCACTTCCTTCAGATTGCGGAGGAGGATGACTTCCTGCACATTCCCATGGAGCGCCTAGTCTTCTTCCTGCAGAGCAACAAACTGAAGAACTGTAGCGAGATCGACCTCTTCCATGCCGCCATCAGGTGGCTCCAGTATGACGAGTCTCGCCGGGCTCAAGCCGGCAGCGTCCTCTGCCACGTGCGCTTTCCCCTCATGCGCTCCTCTGAGCTGGTGGACAACGTTCAGACGGTGGACATCATGGTGGAGGACGTGCTCTGCCGCCAGTATCTCCTCGAGGCCTTCAACTACCAGATTCTTCCCTTCAGACAGCATGAGATGCAGTCTTCGCGGACACACATACGTTCTGAAGTCTTGTCAGTCATCACCTTTGGAGGGACGCCGTACACTGACAACGACCGCACGGTTTGCAACAAGGTGTACCATCTCCCTGACATGGCTTCTCGTCAATTCAAAGAGCTGACAGAGATGGACACAGGGTGCAGCCACGCCTGTGTTGCCGTACTTGATAACTTTGTGTACGTCGTTGGTGGACAGCACTTACAGTACCGGAGCGGCGAGGGGGCGGTAGACAGCTGTTTCCGTTACGACCCGCACCTCAACCAGTGGCTGCGCATCCAACCTTTGCATGAGGCTCGTATCCAGTTTCAGCTCAACGTGCTGCGTGGACAGCTGTATGCCACCGGAGGGCGCAATCGATCTGGCAGTCTGTCATCTGTAGAGTGTTACTGCCCAAAGAAGAACGAGTGGACTAATGTGGAACCATTGAGGCGCAGGATTTGGGGTCATGCAGGGACTCCCTGCGGGGAGAGGCTGTACATCTCGGGGGGTTATGGCGTGTCGTTGGAGGATAAGAAAACTCTTCACTGCTACAACCCAGCCTCAGACCAGTGGGACTTCAGGGCCCCCATGATTGAACCCAGAGTGTTGCATGCCATGATCAGCACCAGGGATCGGGTTTATGCTCTGGGCGGCCGCATGGATCACGTGGACCGTTGTTTTGACGTGCTTGCGGTGGAGTATTACATTCCAGAGAGCGACCAGTGGACCACCGTCAGCCCCATGAGAGCAGGACAGTCCGAGGCCGGCTGCTGCTTACTGGACAGGAAGATCTACATCGTCGGGGGCTACAACTGGCACCTGAACAATGTCACAAGCATCGTGCAGGTGTACAACACAGAGACAGACGAGTGGGAGAGGGATTTGCACTTCCCAGAATCCTTTGCTGGCATCGCTAGCACACCAATTATTATTCCACAAAACACCACACAACGCTAACCAACCGACCTGTGACTATGAAGACTTTACTATATGTGATCTTTACTGCCGACCACTGACGCAAGGAGTGAACATTATGTTTGTGTGTTGTTCAGTCATTTAATGGAATGGCCCGAAAAGCTACGAAGCAGCATTACTCATTTGGTATATTATCATGTGTCCTTGTTTTGGTCAAGAAATGTTTAATCAATCAAACAAACCTTTTAGAGCACAATTTGATTTGAAATTACTTTTATGTAAAACACGTCAGGATCTTAATACACTTATGATTGTGACACAGGCTTTCAAAGGACCATTTGAAGGAACATTTGTATGCGTTCCTGGGGAACAGCATATAAAAAGCTAATGAGACGTTTCCTATTTATATTTAATTTCTTTGAAATTATTTCTCTTATTAATGGTAAAGATATCATTTATCTTCTGGAGTAGCATCACCTAAATAAAACAAATTACTTTGTAAAAATATTATAGTTTTACCAATGAAGGGCTAAAGTTACATACAGCACAAATTGTCTAACATTTTGAATGGAAGTCTTGAGTTAGATCGTGTGTTTACAAAGGTATCAACAGACTGAACCTTATATTGTTAGACATTTTGATAGTATAGTTTTGAATGTTTTATTAAGATTATCCTTTTTTGACCGAATCGCAGTGTTGTTTGTCTCCTCAAATGTACTTGTCAACAAACCACAACGGACAGTAATGATTGCACAAATGAACACGGGTAGTGTTTGTGTTTTATGTTGATATCTCATATTAAATGCGGTGTTAATGTTGTTTTTATTTAGCTACCCTGAGTATCCTGAGCTGAAACCTGACAGTAGTTGTTCTCTCAGTCACATAAGAAGCCAGTTTGGACCTCTTAACGCAGCTACATGAATCATTCATGTGTTTTTAATGTCAGTGTGTGCTGCTCTTTATGTTAAACAAGTGTTGCATATTGGTTTTGTCCCTTGACTTACACAATATAGTGCCATTTATTTATACAGATTTAACATCAAAACTACTCTGAAAAATCATTTAAACAATCTTTTTGCTGTGTTTGATACCGGCTTGGGTTTTTATTTTTACTGCATTGCTGCACTTTTCAGTATTTGTCAGGCGTCTGATTATGCCGCTGAATTTATTAATATACGTTATGTGTTTAAGGAAGACATGTTCTTCTTTTTAAATGTGATCATCTACACAATGATGTCCATACATGTTTCTCCTGTTGCCTTAGTGTATTAGTCTTGTTTTATGTGTACCAGTAAAAGCACATGATATTATTGAAGTGCAATATAAAGGAAGCCACTCTTGTCGAAGGGGAATGTAGACATGTGTGAGGTTTTATGTGCAGCCTATTAAAGTTGTATCATGTTTTAAAAATAATTTCCAGGTGCTTTTTCTGTCCTTATTTTCACAACAACTCAACTAAGGCACAATACATTACAGTATGACATTTTGAGCTTTTTTCATATCCACAAACCCCCAAAGACATTTGAGAATAAGTGTATGGAGCTTTTTAAGATTAAACGTATACTAATAAACCAACATTTATGTTTTTTAACGAGTAATTTTCAGATTATTTTCTTCTATTTTCTATATTGATTTCTCTATAAATGTCTTAACTTTATTTGTGTCCAACCAACAGTTTAAAACCAAAAGATATTCAATTTACAGAGATATTAAACAGAGAAAAGTGTGAAACCCTCTCAATTGAGACCCTTGTTTTGTCTTCGGGGCAATTTGAAGAGGCAGGTAGAATAGTACAGCAACACTAAGAAATATAAGATATTACTTCATTAAAAAAGCATGGATCTATACACATTATGATAAAAATATGGAATGATGATCTTAGTGTGAAAAATACCCTCATGGTAAGATAATATTGATGTGAAATGCTAATATTACTGCACAAAAAACTATTCACATTAAGATAATGAATATAATGATATGCGATTGTTGATCTTAGTGTGATACAATTATAATAATGCAGTATACACAGTAACCCCTCTGCCTGCGCAATATGGAAACCAGAGTGGGTATTTTTTTTAGTTGGTTGCCTGGATGTAATGGTTTTTGATGACCCTCTCCATAGCTTTCATCACAAGAGATGTGAGAGCAACATGCCTGAGGTACATCAGGGCCTTAATAGTGATGGACCACCCATTTTCTCTTCAGGACCGGTTTATTAAAACACACAGCCCACGTCCTTTTGTACTGTCTTTAACCTTTCCTTCAAATATTTTATGAATTGTAAGGTGCTCTTGGGTGCTTTGAAACGCGCCTCTTAATAGATTGAATAATAATAATTATTATTATTATTATTATTATTCATTGAAACCTGCGTCTATTTTATTATCTGAAAAGTGTGTCCGATACACGTCTTAACTTCTAAAATGCAAATGCATTACTTTGCCTAAGCTTTATAAACAGTAAGATACTTGAGGGAATTTGCAATGATTTGCTCAGGAAACACGTGGCTTTATGAACACCGAAGCCTATTTAAGGTTTATAATTCTTATGGGATTTATTTTTTCATTTAATTTTATATTGTTTATATGGTAATATACAGTATTATATGTATGTTTTTTCGACGATATCTTGTATGCCTATGTTCTCTATTGTGTGTTCAATAAAGTATATAATATACACCTTTGCAGTGTACACTGCAGATGTATGAGAAGAATGCATCCTTTTTTCACATTTCCACTTTTTAAATTGTAATGTAGCCTATGTATAGGCCTCCTTTGTTTTGAACTATATCCACAACCACAATACACTTTATCCTCATGCTGTCTACTGTCAAGTCAACAGCAGGTGCAAAAGGCGAAGAAATATCAACACACTACGCTGACCGTGCGTGATGACGACACCAGAAGGCCCTAGCGTGGTGCGTAACGTAACATTCCATTGAGAAGAAGAGGGGAAAGATGGCGTCCTCTAACAATCCTCGCAAATTTAGCGAAAAAATCGCTTTACATAATCAGAAACAGGCGGAGGAAACTGCTGCGTTTGAAGAAGTGATGAAAGAGCTGAACATCACCAGAGCTGCTCGGGTAAGAGCTGCACACCCCGGCTGTTTATGTTTTGTTGCATCGCTGTTTGGCAGCTGTCGGGCGCTGCGGACATAAACCTGAACGCTGGGATGCTAAGTAGCTAAAGTTGACATTAACATCCTCTAATATCAATGTCAGTTCACCACAATCAAATAATGCTTTCACCGTACCTGTTCAGCTTTAAATCCTGCCAGCGTTTTTCCGATATAACCAGCTACTCGTGTGCAGCGCTAGCCTAGCTAGCGTGCTGGAGCTGTGAATAATAATGTGCACCTGTGCTGGATTGACTAGTCACTGGTGTCCTTTTCGTTAGCAAACAAATCACCGATATGTGAATAATTGTATAACAACATGTTAGGAAAGTCAGCTGCTAGACAACATATGAAGCAATATCACTCAGAGGTCTAAGTTATCATTTGCTGGCCAGCCAGATGTTTTAACCAGATGTGATTTTGTTTCCTTGCTGTTAACCATCGCTTAACAGTGTGTGTTATTGATTACATCTTTGTCAAGACTTAGCGTTAATAAGGAAAATGTGGTGTTCCTTTTATCTTTTTTAATCCAAGAAAAGTATAATTATGTCAACAAAAAAATCTATTAAAACATATTTCAGTTTTCTTGAAGGATGAGGAGCAATATGGGAAGCTACTTTTTCCTGTCAACAGTAAATAGTTTCCTTATTCGTTGAGGTTGTAACTTGACTGATTTTGTTCAGCCATTGATGTGAAATAAATGAATTAGAAAATAAAGTATTTATAGAATCATATATGTGTAAATGCAATAATGCCAAATGTTTGGGTTCCTGCGAGGATTTGCTGCCATTCTCTGTATATGATAAAGCTAATATGTTTGAATTTTGAACCATTACTCTGACCTTTTTATAGAATAAATAATTGATGAATTGATGGTGAAAATAATTAAATGAAAGCCTTAGAGTACTGTGAAAATCAGAAAGTAATATAAACCTTATTTAACATTATGGTGACACTTTAATATTATTGTATTATTTCAGGAACATTTCCAAAATGATCAATAATCAAAGTTGTTGACATTTAATTAACTGATAATCAAGTAATAAACACATTGTTTCAGCCACAGTAGTAGTGACATCTTGTTGCCAGGAAGTGTTTGGGCTAATTATTGGCCCAATTGCAGGAAATGATGCCCACTTTCCACACGCCTTCATCCGTTTATATCTGAGCTGTACTGTCATTTATTGCAGGGAAAAAACTAAATTAAAGTCAGCTTATCGTCTCTGCCAGATTTCTTTGTGTTGCCATCTCAACATCAATCCATTGTATTTGTTCAGATCATTATCAACTTCATTATAAGTAACAGAGCACTTCCATCACTGTTTTTGTAATACCATGCATTACTTTTGTGACTGGTTTTGTGTTAAGACACATGGCTAATGTTATCACCAGGTGTGTTACATTGAAGGACTGAAATCACACCAGCTGTCAGTCTTCAGGTGATGTGATTCTGTTTTTTGTTGTGCTATGAAAGATGTCTGCTGGTTGTTCTTGAAAAAGCCAATCTGCCTGTCTCATCATTTTTCATCTGTCAATCTATCTTCCATTTCACCCCTGTGGACTGGCAGGTGTCATTCATTTTTAGCATCACTTTATTTGTAAATCAGATCAATCATTCACTCATGCTTTCATGCAATTTTACTTTGCACAGTTGCAGTTACAGAAGACCCAGTATTTGCAACTAGGGCAGAATCGTGGACAGTACTATGGAGGCTCACTGCCCAATGTCAATCAGATTGGAAATGGCAACATTGACCTGCCTTTTCAGGTGAGCCCTTAGCCTCTCTCGGCTGGTAAATCAATGGTTTGTTCTCAATCAGTGTACCTTGCTAAGCTGTTGGTGATAATGAACTAAAACAAAGGTTGCAGTTATCTGTTTGTTTTGGCTTAAAAACAGAGAAGTCTGCAGGTGTAGCTGAATCTTGAACGGCTGCATAGTCCTACCAGGCTGTTATCATGGTCCAGGAGTGCAAAGAAGTGTGTAGTTTTACCCTGCAATGTAATTTGGTTCCTAAATTTTAAAATATATCATTGCTTGTCATGGCTTTCCATCTTTAAACACATTTGCCAACTCGAGCATCAGTATGGGGGGCCCATGGCTTGACTCATTTTTTAAATGAACACATTTGCACCATTAATCCTAAAACATTTACCCTAAAACATCTATCCTAAAATAGTTTTGTCCTACGAGAAAACTGTTTTGCTGGCCTCATTCACCTGCTGTGTTCAAATCTAGAACTCTGTGCTGGACACCAGTCGGACTACTAGGCACCACGGGCTGGTGGAGCGTGTTTACCGTGACCGCAACCGCATCACGTCTCCTCACCGCCGGCCGCTGTCAGTCGACAAACATGGACGCCAAATATCCTTTTTTTGTTCTTGGAAGCATTTTGGTGTTGTTTTACTAGCAAGTCGGCTACCACAAGTTTGCCTCTAGTTAACTGTGTCATTTAAGTCCGCATGTTAAGAGGAACATCATATTTTAGGAAGGTTTGAACAGGTTTCATATATTGAAGCTTCTGAAGCTTTCGGTGGAAGCGTCAGCCAATCAAATCATATGCCAGTACAAGCTCTAGCCAATCAAACCGCTGCTTGTGTGTCAGGGGAGGGAGATTCATGTGATTGGTTGTTGGTCGAGCTTCAGACACGCCCGCCGGCAAGCTTTTTTTGAAGCTGTAGTGTCGATGGGCCGTTACACTATCACCTGTTAAAACATAGTCTGTAAATGGAAAGCATCACACTTAATCGCAACGTTAAACTAAATCAAGTCATTTCCCAAATGTGTTTTAAATAAATAAAACAAATAACATCTGAGACAGATAGGAACAGAATAAATTATTGAATGTAGCTCTGCCTTGTTCCACATATTTGAGCCTTACATGAAACAATACAATGCGATACTGTGTTTTGTTAGACTCGGGTCATTGACATGAGTTTTTTTTTAGACATATATTGGATAACAAGACACTGACTGAAGCCTTTTTCAAAGTTATTGAATCCTTACAACACTTGTGAGTGTGGTTAGTTATTATGTATCCGGTTGAATCAGCCGGCAGACAAGAAAGTGTGGATTAGCTGCGATCCATTTTTCATCCCCTCTACTTTATTCGCCTTAACCAAATTCACATCGACAGCTGTCCTTACAGCTCAGTGTACCTCTCCCCACCGCCAGACACTAGCTGGAGAAGGTAAGCTAACTCCCCTTGTCCATATGCCCACATTTGAACTAAGATACACAACAACACAGCTCAATTAGAATGTTAAAGCACATGATTTTGTGCATCCATGTTTGTACAACATTTTAAAAGTAGCCCAACACAAAGGGCACATTTAGCTGTTTGAAGGCAAGTAAAGGTCTGTAACAGAATGTGGCTCTTCCTTGATGGGGTGCTGTAGAATTGGCTCTCTGCCAGGTTAGGGGATTTGCCCGGGATTTTGCTGACATCTAATCTTTCTCACACATACAGGACAAATTCAGACTCTGCCTTAC
The DNA here is from genome assembly GCF_000735185.1 of Notothenia coriiceps. Taxonomy (NCBI): domain Eukaryota; kingdom Metazoa; phylum Chordata; class Actinopteri; order Perciformes; family Nototheniidae; genus Notothenia; species Notothenia coriiceps. Next base: position 170,529 of record NW_011362915.1, on the reverse strand, counting down.
ACCAGAGCGCCATGAATCCCAAACCCCAGGAGGTGTTTGCCGGGGGATCACAGGAGCTGCAGCCTAAACGAGGTAATGGAGGCTCCAGTTACAAAACACACAGAGCCGCACTCATTTATTAATGTGCAGTGTACTAATGCAGGCTGCAAACTTTAAATGACATAAAAGGGTTGAAGTAGATCTGTTGATGAAATATGTATGGAGTAAATGGATACTGATCCAAGGCAAAGAAGTGCTTCAGCAAGCTGCTATAGTACTCTGCAGAGAAGTAACATCTCTGAATGGAGCTGACTCAGTGTGAGCTACAGGGGAGGATCAATAATTCACTGATTATCCATGGATTATGTCTTTTTATGTGTGAGGCTCTCGTATAATGAAGCCAAGATTGGCTGGCATCCACTCGGTCTGTCTGGTGGTCACCTTGCTATTTTTAGACGCTCAGAAATCTAGTGCACAGCTTTATTCTGCCTGACTGGCTCAGATATTGATGACTCATTTCTTGCCCTGATTTGTATTGTCATGCATTTTTTTCAAAGAAAAGCCTGTGTCTTGCTGCTTCCCTTATTAGTACTGCTGCTAACAGTGCCTGGGACCGAGAACTCTGAGTCAAACGAGGATGCGCAGGAACAGTTGTGGGATGACAAGAAGGTACTGACGGGAAAGGGAAGGGCTAACCAGATAGACACTTTTTATGTGAACCACGTCAGATTTACGGCTCATTATTATGTTCTCTCCTCAGGATGATTCATCAAACGCATGTGATGTCCCAGGAATCAAGTGAGTGGTCTATTGTTTTATTATCTTTCCAGTCAAACTGTGACCCGTCAGTCACACTGCTATAAATAAGTCGTGCTGTAAGTGCACTGATACAAGACAGCTGGTTGAGGTACAGTGGAAAGATGCTGGAAACATTAACATGTCGCTGGAACTGTAGGAACTAGTTATTATGGTAGTAACAAACCGATCAATCATTTGTGTTTATCAGAAATATCTCTCTTACAAAGACTCCTTTTATCCTGCATAATAAAATATCTTTCATTCAAGATAGGCCTTCTAATTTATAATTGTACATGAGATGAACATCAAACCAATGGTACGGAGTTATGCATGGAGTGTACTCCCTATACAAATCACAGAAGAACAGTAAGGTTGGATGAAACATTCAGTAAAACAGCATCTTTTAAATAGAGGTGTTGAAGAAATGTACAATCTAGTTTGGCTAAGCTTTGACCAAAATACAGACGTGACGTTGATTATGTTGATGGATTTTGTGGGCGGTTAGTCTGAGTCTGTGGATCGGCTAATACGGGTAATAGTGATTTGATTATTTGCAGTGAGTGGTGGACACTGGTATAAGTATCTGAATTGTCCAGTGCTTGTCTTGTATGTGTGCGATGAGGATCCAAATAAACTAAACTTAAACACAATTTGATAAACATCCCTGTAGAAACCCAAAGGTTGATAATCATGTAAAACTTTTTCCAAAGTAGTTCAATATGAGAAAAGCTCTTCTCCTGTCTGACAGCACTTCTTGTCTTTTAGTATATTCCCATCACCAGACCAGGAGTTGAACCTGTCCTTGCTCCCTGCTGCACACAACACCGGGGGCTCGCTGCCTGACCTGACCAACATCCAGTTCCCCCCCCCACTGTCCACCCCACTGGACCCCGAGGACACCGTGGCCTTCCCCTCCCTCAGCGCCTCCACCAGCACGGGCAGCCTGACCACCAACCTCACCCACCTGGGCATCAGCGCCGCCAGCCATGGTAAAGTTACTATTAGAAAAACACTCAAAGTTAACCTGCTGTTAAAGAAAATGATTACATTTTTAACAACACAATTCATCTTTTAAAAGAGTTGAAGATATTGGATGCTGCAACAATTAAAATTGATAGACAGAAATAAAATCTCCAACCATTTTGATACTCATTAATTAGCTTTTTTCAGCCTCTCAGGGTGCATTCACACCTAATAGTCCACTTCTCTGGTGGGCACCAGACCACAGTTTGTTACATTGTTTCATTTTTCAGAAGGTTCGGTTTGCGTTCACACTGGCAAAACTCAAACGGACTATAAACTTTAAACACAAGTCATGTGCTCGGAAATGCTGTTCAACCATTGGTCAGACATTAAGGGGGTAAAAACGCAAATCCCGGCAATTTCTACCGGAGCCNCCAATAAACACTTTTTTTTAATTATTTATAAATATTAAATAAAAAAATATCATACATCGTAGCATTAAAGTTCAGTTTATTTATAATTTAAAAAATACAAATATTTTTTTATTTAATATTTATAAATAATTAAAAAAAAGTGTTTATTGGGGGAGGGCAGGAATGTAAAATGGGAGAGCCTGGCCCTCCCACGGCACCGGGTCTGTCTTTGTCCAAGGTTTTTGTTTCTCAGTACTCAGCAGTTATTTAGCACTGTGAAATAAATAGTTTTACAAATTTGAGAAATAGCAATGATTGATTCCACTCACATGTACAGCTAGGAGACATTTAGCTTGGCTTAGGTTAGTTAGCGCGAGAGCCAGTGAAAAAACCTAGCCTTTCTCACACCAAATTGTAAACAAAACACCAGCTAACACATCTATAGCTTAGTAAATTATTGTTAGGGTGCGTGGAAAAGGTAGGACCCAAAAGCAGTATTAACGAAAAATGAGCTTTATTAAATAACAAAAGCTGTGGCAAAAAAGCCAGTATCCAAAATATCCAAAAACAAACGAGGAGCACAAGGAACACAGACCGTGGAATAACATGGAGGGGAAAAAATGAACCGATATGGAACACAGGGGAAGACTAGACTAAATACACAGAAGGGTAATCACAGGACAAGACACAGCTGGGCAGGGGAAGGAGAAACACAAGGGCAACAGGTGAACACAATGAGACAATCAGACACACCAGGGAAACTAACGACAGGGAGGAGGACCAGACAAAACACAAGGAGGAAGACAAAACACCGAATGACAAACTTACAAAACCCATAACCAGACAGACAACACTAAAACCGTGACATAAACCTAGGAGTGTGACAATTATATCTGGCTGTGGGGTTTCCTGGCAACCAGTGGAGAGTTCTAGCAGTCACTGGACCCAGCTAAGAAATATAGTCCCGCATAACTCCTGAAACCTCCTGTAAAACGGAAAAGTACTGTGCATTTGGCCAACATCATTTGGAGACAGCCGTATATTGCGTATCAAAAATGATGACTACAACTATTGACATAACATAGGAAACAAGCTGAAAGCATCTCTATGTGCTAACCCATTAAAAACTAAGAGCATACTGCGGCTGTGGGTGATATACCGAATTTCCATTTACCTCTGACTTTCTTCCAATTCAGAGTGAGCATTAAATATTCATAGCATCTGCCAGGCTGTGGAACCCCTCTGATTTGAACAGACTGCTGCCACAGACTCCCAGACCTGTCATTGTGTCCTTTCCGATCTGGAAATGGAGTTGCAGCCTCTCGCACTGAACCATGAAAAGGACTCATGTTGCTTGTATTTCCCTGCTCTCTCTGAATCTACAGTATACAACAGCAGAGGAAAAAAAGAGAGTCAAAAGTACTTCTTGAATGCATAAACATCAGTTATGGCTGACATTTTGAGTTTATTCACTGTTTCTCAATATAACAGCAGTCACCACATTGGAAAAGTGCACATGCATGTTTTCCCAATTGGTGTCAGATTCTATTTCTCCGACCCTCATTAAGGACAGTGAAATGTAATGAACCCAATTGCTATAAACCATATCAGGATAATCTGCGTGTACAGATTTGGTTTAACTAAAGCACCAAAACTGTTCACTTCTTTTTCTTTCGCTGTGGCAGAAAAACTTCTCTTTGGTTCTCACTACTGACTTTCTCATCCCATTTTTAAATGTCTCTCACTCTATTTTGTACACATACAATTATTGTGTACAATTTTCTTTCCTCCTGGGAAGTGGGAGGATTTCTTAAGAACCCATACACTTTTCTGTTTTGTGTGTTCAAGTTAGGATTAAGAGAATCCAGAGAAAACCGACCAAAATCATGGGGTTAAATGTATGCCTTTTAAGCAAACTGCACCCAATAGTAGGCCTAGGCCACAAGGCACATCCAACGTTATGAAAGACATGCAAGGTTACATTTCCAGTACCGAGGTTTAGGCACCAAAGCTAAGTGGAAGGGTTACGTAATTCTGTTAGTTACACACTTTTGCTTACATATTCCAAATCATAGGGATACACTCAACTGACGATTCGATACGATTCACGATTTTAACAGAATGAGCTGCGGACAAATTATGACTGAAAAATATTTCTGTATTTATATAAACTGTACAAAACGACGTACATGTTCTCATCAAAAGTGCAACTGAAACTGTGCAACTGTATTTTATCTTAAATAACAAAAATATACATAATTGGATTTTGAAAACAAATATCACATCAAAATGAGACATTTATTTTTATTTATGGATATCTTACTAATCACTCCCATTTTAAACTATATGTTTATTTATTTACTGTCATTTAGTACACATTGGAATTATTTCTTACCTTGTTTTTTACAACTATATTAAATAGATAAAGGTGTGCATTGGAATTATTTGTTTACATAGATGACCAAACTATTTGAGACCCACTGAGATAACTTTAGACTAAAGTCAAAGTGTTATCTAAACACTCAGGGAGTCCTTTACCTAACTGAGGTAGTTATCAGCCTCTCAGTCAGACAGGAGAGAGCTCTCCCTCCACCTTGTTATAGAAACAGCTCTTTATACCCGTTAGCGCAGCTAGCACCAGATGCTAATAACCATAGATATATATAAACACTAGATGACTCACCCGCGCTGCTGGCCAATGGAGACCGACGTTGCCACATGGCGGCCATCTTGCCACAGGCAGCTCGCTCATTCATAACATTATTTCTATGGTGCACTATTGAAATAACCGTAGATTGCTCAATTTTCAACCAATTTTCAAATGGTTTGGTTTGTTATAAACATCAAAGATGTAGTTATGATACTGCATACTTATAATTATAATCATGAACTGTTTTTTTTCAACATGTCTTGTTGTCTCCTGTATCATAGCCATGCTATTAACGTTTATAATAAACCAAACCGTTTGTAAATCAGTCAAGAGTTCAGCGAGTTAAGAGTATTTTTGTGCAGATCACTCACCTTACAACAGCTGTAGCAGTAGCTGTTGACTGTGGCAAGATGGCCGCCGGTGAGCTACGCTGGCGACTCCCGCTTCAGCCATCTAGTGTTTATATATATATATCTATGGTTGCAATGGGAATGGTTAGCAATCCAGCCGCCAGACCCAGGCCTAGGGCCTGCGCGACGACGGACAACGGCTGGG
>NW_011362915.1:149182-165126 GCF_000735185.1 Notothenia coriiceps | reverse complement strand
AGATCCCTACATTGCGTATGGTTTTTGAGTGGCATGCCCATTATGCGGCTATTGTTCAGGTGCCCAATGCTATAAATAGCGGCGTATATAACTTCCTTTTTTTTGTAGAGTTTTTTTCTCTCATGTTTAAAAAAAAAAAATGAGGTTTAAAAAAAGAAAATAATTTATTATTTTAGACTAACATGTCGTAAAATATATCATCATGGTAAATTGCTCACAGTTTTGTACTTGTCTGAACTTGTTCTTGTTCAATGATGGTTTGTTTCTCATACGTAAAAGAAACACGGTTTATTTGTTACTTGTGAAGTCTATTGAGTCCTGGGACGTTATTTTATCTAAGACGTTCATTGAGTTGAGTTTGAGAGAGAGTGGTAGTCTGTCAAAAAAAAAGTCCTTCTACTCGTACAGTTGTAAAGGTCCCATCTTCACCCTAGAAACCCGAAAATGTTATAGGGGACCGACACCTTTTTCTGAGAGAGTGAGCCGTGACTACACCGACCCGTCGTCTCTATACGAAACCGCGTACCCCCTGTCGTCACCCGGCGCCCCAATTGTTGAAACGTCAACCAGAGAGGTGTGTGAACTCCTCCTGTCAGTCTCTCATTTTTATCTCCAGGCGAAACGCCTCCATGTTCAGTTTAAAGCTCGGAGTATGGTCACACACACGGACACGCTGCACGTGAAGAAATCTACTTTCTCGCCAGGGGGTTCTCCTTAGAAGCGCTCACCGACAGAAAAACACTTCCCTCCTCTAACAAGGGAGTCGCAGTACACGGAGAAAGGGGAAGACAAACGTGCATCCCAAGATACGTTTCCGTTCGGTACTCCACATCTTTTTTTTTGTAGAATAGAGAAGAAAAAGTGTTTTTGTTGTCTCCGTCTTGTTCGCGTGCGCCATGCCACTAGACTTTTTTCCAATGTGTCTGTGTTTTCTCGTTATGAAAATTTATACAGTGGACCAAGCACGTAGACACACCGAAAGTTTGACGTCGCGGACAAGCCTTTGTTGCAGGAGGGAGACTGACAGTAACATCGACCGACCGTTCCGAGCGCCTTGGCCCCCCAGGTTTACGTCACAGCAGAGAACGTCTTTGAACAACAACGAGGGGACTCGCAGACCCATTCTCAGGAAGCTCATACCGAGAGAACACGAACCGCTACCCACCTCCTCAGGAGTAGCGTGACCACGGTACGACAACAGAGATAGTACACGAAACTCCCCGTGTTACTGCCTCTCTGCACCAATCCAGCGTCTGACGTAGCGTGTCGTGCCCACCAAGAAAACGAAGTCGCCCCACTCTCTTCGCGCTTGGACAGGAGCCGCCAGGCACTCAGTCGACCAAGGTCTCACAGATAGGAGCGCCCCACGCAACGCGACTGAAGTCGTGACGGCCTCATCGCAACGTCGCTCATGCGACAACAACGAGGTCCCATCGCGCAGCTCGCTACCAGTTCGCTCACGCTTCGCCTAGTGTAGTACTACCTCAAATACGCCGTCCCGTCAAATTGTAAGGGACAAACCACCGGTCGTGTCGACACCGTCAACTTGACGCCACTTATTTTTGCGTCGATGTGCGGAGTGAGATGGTTCGTCCTGCCGCAACGGGCCAAATGCAAGTTCTGGTCGACAAACTTCGCCCAAAATTTTATCACACCCGTTTTGTGAAAGTACACACCCCTTTCTGGCCGAGAGCGTGGCGATGTAGGTATGAAGGAAGCGCAACAGCCAATGCTCGCTCGTTACGGAACCTATGAAGGCGCGTGCAGGGGTGAGGTTCTTGCCTCCGTCCTAAAATTGTGGAGTCGTTACAATATCAGGTCACAGCACTACACCTTTTTGCCCTCCGCGCGCCGCCGTTTTGTTGTTGACAATTAGGAGAGGAGCGCCGCAGTATTGGTACTCGGTACATTTGGGCCCAATCGAGCACTTCAAAGTGGGCTAGACACCCCCACATAAACTCTACGTGGCGGAGACGAAGCACTCCGAACGCACACCAGTCGAATCAAAACACGAGCAACCCATGTCTCGCCCATCGTCGACAAGCTGATGTCATACCGGCACCTCCTCCCTACCGGTACCTCGAACCCGAGGTAGACAATGATTGGGAGGCTTTAGGTGACACCACAGCATGCGTGCCTCTTTGCGCCAATTCAGAACAACGGGTACCATAGCGGCTACGTCGGAACATAAGGACTTCGAGACTGGAAATCCTTGATCCCAGGGGGTCAACCGCCGGAGCCCAGCGTCTTATGAAGACAGTCTCCGTCAACCGGACCGAATGCGTAAGGAGTGTCAACTACACAACAACACCAAGCCTCGAAACAGACCCAACCCCACTCAACCCATGATCTCATAACTGACCCGAGTAACCAAGCACACAAAGCGCGGCGCGCTCTCTCGCTGGCCCCCCGACGGCCCGTCCTACTTATCAAAACTGCGCAACCGCCACAGTCCACGAAAAGTAGGAAACAGTAAAGAACTTTGGCCCACCAACTTTTGGTTTTCGACGGTGTGTTGTCAGATTTTCAGCTACCTCGTAGGGTCTGTTTCAGATAAATCAACCAGTCGTGCCCAGCAGCTGAGGCAAGCGGTAAAAAAGCAACGCCACAGGACTCCACTCCGCCGAACGTGCGCTTTCCTACTCCCTCATACAAAGACTCATATCAACACCGACGGAGACGAACAAGTTTGTTTTTGTAATGGTCAAAAATACAATGTCGTCTTATTTACTTACATGAACTGCAACTGCATGGACTTGATTACTAAGCTATAATTGTCACATGTCTCCCATTTGAATAATGTTAGTAATTATTATGTAAACTATCCTAATAATTAGAGGTTGGTGTGTAGGAGCCATGAAACGTGTTTAGTAATCCTTTATGTTTTAATATAAGATATTTGTTTGAGTACTATTGATTGGTTGGCTTGGGTCACATGGATATGGGCGGCACTCATAATCCTGTTCACCTGCGTGAGGTGTGTGTGAAAGAGAGGGTGACACAGGGCCGTTGTACTTTTTTGTTGACTGCAAGATTTACGATTGCTTTGATTATTATAACAATGTGTATGTCTGATCACTGAGTTTTTTGTGATTAAACTACAATACTATGAAACAGAGCTTTTGATCTCAATAAGTACTTTTTTTAGCATGTCATACAACATCAAACAGGCCCGGCCTCAGCCTGTCAGCGACTTTGTTTCCTGCTGTCGATATATACATGAATATGTGTCCCCGGTGTGTCAGGGAACTCACCAAGTGTCAGAAAAACACAATCCTCTCTCTTTTCCTCCATACCCAAATCTCTAAAAACGGGGCTGCATCGGATCTGATACAGACTGACAGATTTGAAATTGTTCTGACGTCAAAAACGAGGAGCTCCGCCTATATGGGCAACTCTCCACCTATCAGGAGGAGCCACGGCCATTGACGTTTGAAAGCGCTGGAGACGCTGTCGTACATATACCAGGCCTGTAGGTGGCGCTGTAGTCTGCCACAAAAGCAGCGAAGAAGACTTCTCACAGAATCAGCCCTTGCAAAAACAGGGCTAAAAAAGAGCAAATAGAGCGAAATGAGGCATGGGTAAAATGCAGGATCTGTTTGGACATGATTTATATAGGTATGGCCCTACAATATATTATTCAAATATAGCATGATCGGTCCACTTTAAAGTGACACGTATCTAAATATGTATTTGGAAATAGAAATCTGTTATTATGCTCAAATCAAAGATTCTGAATTAGTTCTTACTAGACATTTCTGCTCAATAATTGCAACTTCCAAACCAGAGTAGAAGATGATGAGCATTTTTTTTTTTAATACATAACGACATACACATTTTTCATCCAAAAAGTCAGTAAAAATAAATGTAGGGATTGTCCCATAAAGAAACATGGAAATGAACAGTAGAAATACGGTTTCTGCTTTGATAGGCTAATTTGTGTGCAATGAGAGAGAGGGAGCCTCCTTACGGCTTTAGGGTAGCACTGCCTCCTCTTGGTGGAGCCGGGCCGGCCTGGTACGCTGGTCTCCTCTTCATCGTGGAGGTCCAGCTCCTCTTCATATTTCACCGTCTCCTTTCCCACCGGCATCAGGTGATCATCCAGCTCACCTGGGGTAAAGAAAGCAGCATAACAAGATGAAGAGGATGCAGGGGAGAGCTCTATACAGGCTCACATTGAATAGTTTCCCCATCATGCATCTATAAAATCTCATTCTGGTTTTACCTATTTTGTGGAGTTTCTCACAACACAGAAGTGCAACTGCTTTCTCTGCCAGCCTGGCACAGAACATTATAGGACCCTGCAAAGACAGTGACACATTGATCAAAGGAAGAACCTGATTCAGTTATTACTACATTCTATACGTTTACACTAATGTAATCTATCAAGTGTCAATGACGAAAGCCCCGTGTGGCACCTTTTCTGTCGGAAAGCGCTGTAGTAAATGTCATTTATAGAAGTGTTCTGTATTATACAGTATCATTAATAATACCAAGTATATGCAATGTCTAATGTCAATGTAAATACTGATGTACAGTGGGGCAAAAAAGTATTTAGTCAGCCACCAATTGTGCAAGTTCTCCCACTTAAAAAGATGAGAGAGGCCTGTCATTTTCATCCTAGGTACAGTTCAACTATGAGAGACAGAATGGGGTGAAAGAATCCAGGAAATCACATTGTAGGATTTTTAATGAATTAATTGGTAAATTCCTCGGTAAAATAAGTATTTGGTCACCTACAAACAAACAAGATTTCTGGCTCTCACAGACCTGTAACTTCTTCTTTAAGAGCCTCCTCTGTCCTCCACTTGTTAACTGTATTAAGCCCCAAAAACCCCAAAACATCACTGCTCTAGAGGAGATCTGCATGGAGGAATGGGCCAAAATACCAGCAACAGTGTGTGAAAACCTTGTGAAGACTTGCAGAAAACGTTTGATCTCTGTCATTGCCAACAAAGGGTATATAACAAAGTGTTGAGATTAATTTTTGTTATTGACCAAATACTTATTTTCCACCATAATTTGCAAATAAATTCTTTAAAAATCAGACAATGTGATTTTCTGGATTTTTTTTTCCTCATTTTGTCTCTCATAGTTGAGGTATACCTAGGATGAAAATTACAGGCCTCTCTCATCTTTTTAAGTGGGAGAACTTGCACAATTGGTGGCTGACTAAATACTTTTTTGCGTCCACTGTATATACACTGTGGTATCTGCTCATGGTATTTTCTTGACCCAACATGGTGTTTATCAAAAACAATAAAGTGACACGCGCCGCAAGCAGGCCATCACCTGACAATACAGGAAGCAGGTCAAATATTTATTTTGCAGAGAAACTAGGGTGCAGTGTGGTGGTAAATGCTATTGGTCTGTCATCACTTCTTAAAAAAACAAGGCATGTTCTAGTTTGAACAAGGTAGATCGAAACACCACAGAAGCTTCTTTGGCAATGAGTAATAGTGTGTCACCTTGCATGAGCTACCTTCTTTTAAGGTCATTGGGGTTTTGTGTGACCACTTCCTGTCACATGTTCACCTTTAGGCAATTCTCTCAGTTGTGCTCAGCCATAACAAAGACACTGGCTCTTTACTGGCATCCTCAGGTTTCGTTTTACACTGCCTTACAATGGACCAGACTCTTAAGGAGAGGCTGATATCTAATTGTGTTTTTTTTAATGATTCAATTATACTTTACTATATATAATTGAGCTTTATAAAAATTACATTTGAATGTCATACAAAGCAGCATGAATAGCAGTGTGCAGATGTCATTAGTTTGATGGTGTTTTGTCATCTACAAACGTTTGTATGGATTTTGAGCTCATGGAAACCCAAGATGAAAAGTCATAAGATCACCCATGTCGGTATGAATCATGTTCTGAGAATGCATTTTAAAAGTTTCATGGCAATTCATCCAAAGGTTGTTGAGATTTTCTCTATCTGAAATGAACTAAAATGAAAAAAAATCTGAAGTCTGAACAATGATTTGAGATCTTGCATTGAAAAGGCTGTCAGTAAAAAAAAAAAACATGAACATTTAACAAACATTTTCCCAATAAGTAGATGATTCTGCACAGTAAAATATTTATGCAGTCTTCAGAATAAGTCAATGTTGTGCTGTGGGGCAGTAAAATCATTTAAATTCATCTCACAGGGAGTCCCTCTTCACATCGAAGACCAGACCTTTCTTGTATATCAGCATGGCGATCTCATTTTCCAGCTGTTCCACATCTGTCATTTCTCCTTCTCTGGATTTCCTCAGTGCCTCCTCTGTAGAGCCAGAGATCAGACACTCATCACTGGACCTTCCTAACATCCTTGAATCCCATCTCTCGTTGTCCTCGTCCTCATCGGTGTCTTCCTCCCACTCTCCAGCGAGAACAGCGCTCTCCTCTGCGTCCTCAGGGACAGACTTTATCTCTGGATGAAGCTGGAGCAGCATCAGGTCATCCACCTCCTCCTTTCTCTCCAGAAAATCCTGTTCACATTAGCAGAGGAATGTTGAATGTAAAAATGTAAATCCTGTAATTATCTGATGAAGAGTGTAAAAGTATTTTTTTAGTTTGCTGCCCTGTTTGATTGCCATAAATAATAAACAAACAGGACCTACACAAACTATGTGGTTCACACAGAACAATGGGAGTGAGTTTTTCCGATCACAATAGCAGTTGACACACTAAGTTACTGAAACCTGTCTTTACTATGACGGAGAAAATGATCATGGTTCTGCTTTCCGGTCAACATCACAGTTGGTATTTTTTTCACATCGTCTTTCTACAGTTTCATGAGGGACTTTCCTTTGTTTTATCAAAACGTATAATGCATTCAGCAACACCCGCTGCCTCCCCATGCCTGTCTTTTACGCTTCGAAATACTAAGGTCTTCTCACCACAGTAGACGATAAAGTTGTACTCGGTTGTATTTAATATCAGTGTAAGTCATTAGCATAATGTTAAAACACCTTGCCCCAAGGCACTTGTAAACCTAAAAAAACTAAATGACCACAGATTAATTTGTCAAGCTTTCAGAAGGAGACAAAAGTCAACATCTGCTTAACAGCTGTAAATATGTTAAAGAACTGTCTCTTACCTGACTCTCTGGTTGATAAGGGATGAAATCTGGAATAACAGGTGTCGGCACAGCAGGGAAGATGTTGTCTTTGATTCTAAGTGTTGGAAAAAAAGTTTAGAAAAAGATAAAACTTCGGATTTGAAAATTGCAAAAGTTCAAACAAACCAAATTCCTAAAGGCTGCTATGGCATTTTAAAAAATGAGAGCGCGTAATAACAAAAGCAGCACAGTTTGGCAAACTGTAGAATAATACAGGAGGGTTAACCTACCTCTTCAAGATGCAGGTGCACATTGTTGTGAGTATAACAAACAGAATCAGCAGGCAGAGACTCCACAACACTAATTTAAGAGGAAAAAATGAAAATTGTGTTTGCTCCCACATGTGTAAAAAAACGGCTACAGTGACCTGTATGTAACTAAAAATACAGAAATACAAGGCAGTTTTAATACCATTCACAGGCTTCTCTGGCAGCGTGTTGATAGTGACTGTGGCTTCAGGTCCTTCTCCTACTCGGGTCACTCCAACCAGGCTGACGTTGTATTTCGTTCCTTGTGTCAAGTTTCCGAGCCGGTATTTCATCACTGAGGCTGATATGTTATGGCACTCTGAAAAACGTTCAGAAAGGGACACACTGCTGACACTTAAACACACTTGGCTGTGATATTATAATGTTCCTTTTCTCACATTCTGTAAGCGTAAGTATGTTTGTGGTTCAATCAGAAGTATTACAATTGGTGAAGTATATTTAAAATACATAATCAAATGAATCTAAAGAAAAATCTACTGATGAGTAAAAGGGTGTTTCAAACCTTTGCGCTCATCCTGTGAACTGACTTTCACACTGCACAGGCTGTAGTGTGTGAGGAAACCTCGCTGGTCTGTAGAGGGAATGGCTTTCCAAGACAAGTTAGAAGTGTCTGTTTCACTGAAAGCAATGAAGTCCTGAGGTTCTCTGAGGGGAGCTGCAGAGAAAAATAAAATGTTGGGTCAAAATGTTGGGTCAGTTGGGTCAGAAAAACCTATTTAATAAACTTAGCACTGCTTTATTAGACTTCGATCTGCACTGGATCAGTGTCAGCATCATCCTGAGAATATTAAAATCTAATTTAAAGACACTTACCGCCCTCTTTTTGATAAAAGAGGCACATTTTAAGTGTCCATGGTTTCCCATCAATGCATTTGTGTTCAAAGTACAGGTAGCGAACGTAGTCCTTAATGTCTGTATCAGAAACAGACCTTGGCCATAAATCTTCATCTTGAAGCTCGAACCACTCGGGGCAAGTTTTCTTCTTTGGTTTTATATTCAGTAAGGTGTTGTCACAAACTACAGTGGGGAAAAGAAAAAAAAGCTTTAAAGACTAACTGAAAGATATACATGATAAACTCACACACACACACACACACACACACACACACACACACACACACACACACACACACACACACACACACACACACACACACTTCGGCCTACCTTTTAACTCTGCAGCTGGTACGGCTGGTATTTGTAGGATTGCTGGTGGAGAACTTCCTGCTGCGTTTCTGCCGTTAACAAAGATTTTGACGGCAGAGTACGAGACAAAAGTAATATATGTAGTCTCAGTCGTGTTGATGGGATAATCTCTTCTTTTCTTACAAGTACAGCCATGGGAAGACTGTGTTTCATTCAGACTGTACGTCGCGGCATGAGGCATCTCCTAAAGAGCAGAAGAGACAAACCGCAAACTGAACCACTGGACAAGGTCACCATGATAAACTGTGAGTGGTACAAAGCAGCACCAGGTGAAAGAGAGACATCTAAGATGAAAAAGTGTAACAAACCCTGTTTAGAAACAGTCAAGAGAGTTTTATGTGCCAGGTTTCAACTCATTCAAACTAGTGAGGTTGAACATTTTCTTTAAACTTTTAAAATAGTCACGAAATGTTTATCTCTGGCAACATTTGTTTTATAAAATGACAAGACAACCTGAAGCTTAAATTCTACTCTAATAGTTCAACGCGGACCTTAATGGTATATATAATTAATTTTACACAATAACCTCAATTTAGTTCTTTGCAGTCAAATTAAAACATTTTGATGGTGTTTTGAAAGAGTTTAACTGCGTACATTCCGAATATAAGGAATTTACTGTATTACATACATAATGTCAGGAATATACACAGCATTTTTATTTTATTAAATGCATCCCTATATTTGTATGTGGCCAGTGGCGCCCCAGGCAGACACCTGAGACATGCCACCCAACACATCAAGCACAACTGTAGTAAATATGTCTTTTTCTAATCACGACCCAGCATGAATGTATTGGTGTTGTTTCTGGACACTGGTTTACCTTCCACGTTAGCGCCACCTTTCGAGTCCCATTTGAAAGGGTTATATTCATGGTTACTTCAGGTTTTTGTTCCAGCTCTGCAATAAAAATACAAGATAGTGTTAATAAGGCTAGTGTCTTAAGGCTGCATCTGCTCACATGTTTCCATCTACAAAGGTACAAATAAGGAACATGCATGCATTTTGAAAAACAAATCTAGGGCGGGCAGCCTAATGTTCTTAGGGAGGTGTTTTATAGGTGTTGAAATACTCGTAACAACCTGACTGCTGTTTATAGATCAAATGCTCTGACAAAGAACAAAAAGGTCTGATATCTGTGGCTGTCACAGGACTTCAACCAACCTTCCTGTCTGCGCGTGTCATTGTGCGTCACCATAATCTTCCACACACTGCTAGCTTGATAGCTGTGAGTACTAACAATGGCCATTTTCATTTTTCATAAAGATAATTCTGGGATATTGGCTTTGAAAGGGATTCCTGAAAGGGAGTCCTGAAAGGAGCGCTGTTAGTGTTACAAATTGTTGTTCTTCGAGCAACTGTCATTGGAAAATAGTAGCAAAACTGTTCTGGGTTTTTAGGTTAAATGATAAAAATCAGACTAACTCTTAATGGCTTCTTAAGGTTAGTTAGCCACACTTTGTAACCCTGGATAATGTAATGTTAAGGGGTGGTAGAGAGGACTGATATTTCTAGGATAAATAATTGAGTTTGAGTTATCCAGTGACAGATATCAGTACATTTTCTCTGGTCTCAGTGAGTCTTTGTGATTTGTGAAGCCACACACTTTATCAATCAGAAGTCTTTAGCAAAATACTTGAAATCATGGAGTTTACCTGCAGGAACAATCACAACAGGAGACCAGTCGCTCCACAGTGGGTTTAGGGCCTTAGTGGACCGATATCTGATTTGAACCTGGTAAGCTGTATCCTTTAACAGATTCTCAACAAGCACATGGTCTGTTGGATTAAAACAAAAACAGATATTTCATGAATTGGATATTTAAACATGTTCTACTCTTAATTCATTACTTTTAATTTTAATATATTATTTGTTTCCTATCGTCAACAAACCACATGAAAGGACCAAAGTTAACAATGAATAAAACCAAACACTCGAAACCAAAACCTTTTTCCATACTCTGATATATCTGTTCCTCTTCAACATACATGTAGCTCTCCATTGTTGCACTGTGTCAGTGGAACACTACTTTATAATGAACCAGGCAACTGCATTTTAGTTTGAGTGAATATCACATTCACTGCTGTGCTGCTGTAAACACACACTTGTTCATATTAGGACACAGAATATAATCCTCAGGAAATGCACAATTTCTTCTGAGTGACATCAATGTTTGACTGAGCCTGTTTAAAGATTTAAGAGACAACTCACGCATTGAAGTGTCACTAGTGGTATTTGTTGTTATCTGTAATAGCAATACGGTTAATAAGTTAAATGAATTGATTAGCAACAACTTCAGTTGTATTACACTTTGGAAATAAAATCTTCCTTACTTTTCCCCATGAATCTGTGCGGTTTGCATCTCTGCGTAACAGGATTTCTGCTGCAGCTGGATGCTCCTCTGATGGCGTCCAGCTCAAGCTGAGGTTGTTTTTTAACCAGGACATGGAAATATCTTTTGGAGCTTCATACTTTACTGTTGAGGAAAAGCAAAAATAAGTGTTTTGTGATTTTTGTTTTTTACAATTATTCATATAAACGTTTGTACTTTATCAATAGCAATAGCGGCAATAACAGTGTTTTAAACTCTCATGTTGTTGGGTGAAATAAGAGGATCTTCCAGTACCTGTGTGTGAGAGCACAACAGACCTCTTGGTGGACGCGCATCTGGAGTTTCCTATGTGAGCTTCAACCCAAATCTTGACAGAACGATTTTTAAGTCGTTGAAATGGTTTCTCGTTGATCTCAAACCAGGTCCTTGCAATGTTCCTGACTCTTACTTCACTGTGGGTAAACATATAGATCTAGTTAATTGAAAACGACATAAATACATCCCACATGTCCTCAGAGTTAGAAGATACATTTAATGAAGCCCTTGACATCAAACTATTTTTTACTTTAATACTTTCTCTAAACGCAGAGTTTATTTTATTTCTTGAGTATTCACTCCAGAAACTTTACTTGGAAACTGGGATTTTCCTCCAAAGCTTCCACCATCATCCCAGCTGATGTCCGAAACAGTGATCAGTACTGACTGTGAGGAGGGGGGAGACAAAAGTTTTGCACTCCAGTTTTACGATAATACAGCTAGACTTGTTTTGTCTAAAGGTAACAACATCCACCTTCCAGTCCCTCAAAGACTCATCAATTCACATGTGATACATATTATTTGTTTGAACTGTATTTGATATACTTTTAAACAGAGGCAGGCTACCTGTTACCCACTGTTCCAATATTTACACTAAGCTAAGCGTCTCCCAACTGTTGCCTCTTTTTTTCAGTAGAGCGGTGTCAAAGCTTGACCAAAGGTGAGACAAATGTCATAAGTTTGCAGAAGTCTGTTGCCTTTGAGGGGTTTATTTTCGAGACAATATGGAGAGGATGGATTGGTGTTTATTAACTATCTTTTATTTGCCAGATCAATACGTATTCACACAATAATAACAAAAGGTCACCTTGGACAATTTTTGGTTGCGATGCTGTCACCATTTTAAAATATTGCAGCTCAAACAAAGAACAATACTCACTCAATGTAAAGATCAAATTTCACATTGCTCTCAGTGGTGTTGTTCGTGCTCCATTCACACCTGTAATCGGGAGCTTCAGCGGTTCTTCTGAAGCACTCAGGACTGGAAGGAGCGTCACATGCTGACCCTCAGGAGAGACACATTTCAAATGATCTCATTTATTCATTTTAACATTTATATTACTGAGTCTAGAAAAAAAACATAGGCTGTTTTCTTATTTTATTTAACCTAATATATTGATACTCCAAATGTATTGTCTCCTGTTATTTCAGGTATACTGTGAGGCTCTTTTTATTGCACTATGCAGACAAGGTTAGAGGTTTGGCAATTTGTCTAAACTCTGAACCTCTTCCTCCCTTAAGGTTGATCTGTCAAACTGAGAAGTCAAGTTAAAAACTGAGGAATTATATTTTAGTTTGTACATCCTATAATAGAACTAACCCAACAATATGTGTATAACCATGTTTGACAAAACTATTATGATAGCACTTCACTATGGCTGCACAGAGCAGCACCCTGCAGATACAATCTGTTGGTGGAAACCACCAGATGCTGATAAGCTAACCAACATTTTGTGGGTGACAGTTTACTTTTATTGATTAAGGATTTTCACTTTCATATGTGTGACTAAAACATTGCACTGTCTTCTTTTTATATGATCAGATAAAAGGTTAACAGTAAATGCTATCATTAAGTCACTTAACTAAAGGAAGATAAGACAAGATAAATAGCACGTATCTACCTTTGCCGACCGCTGTAAAGAGCAAGCTCACAACAATGCATTCATGTAGTAAACTCCAGTGTTTCAAAGTTTCCATGATGTTGTGTCAAAAGTCTCGTAGGCTCATTCTGCTGCGTGTGGGAGCCCATGTATTCAACCTGCTTTAATGTAACTCACTTGTCTTTCTCAGAAATGTCAGACAAAGTTTCACGTCCCTCATGTTATATGAGCAGCAGCAAAAACCACAAGTGTCAGGGGCGGGGGGAGGTTTGGGTTTGACACACTTGCAGACACACACAACAGTTATCCTGAAAGTGATGACATTTCAAACCAATTTTGTAATTTCTTTACCTTCTTTTAAAATAATTTGCCAACAATTGTTGCAGAATCTACATCAAAGACAAACGGAAGGAGACTCTGGAAACTACAGCAACAGAGTTCAGAGACACCTACTGTAATGTGTCTGCGTTTCTATATCCGCCACTAAGTGAGCTGCATGCAGACCATCAGGATGGAAGAAGGTAGTTAGTCCAAGGAGTTTGTAGCAGAAGGGGAACATGTGCATCTGCCTGGATTTTCTCTTTTTATTTCATTTTGATGTGTTACTGACATGTGTAGGGCATCCACCTCTATAAAAATGTAGCTACCAGTTGCCAGATTGCAAAGAGAACCGTATAAAGCGAAATAATCCTTTCCTCTGTGCATTGAACATTTCTTATGTATGGTAAATGTAACGTATTATTGCTCAAAATTTGACATTTACACATACATATTTTACAACAATTAGTTATAGTTTAAATTCTTGAAAAAGCAAAGTAATTGCATATAAAGAGCAGTTAACTGTATTTTTTGCACAAGATACGTACATAATATTTGTATGGGTCCATATTGAGTGTAGGAATAATTCACATTCCATGCTTTTGTGCAGCAGGGGTGTCAAACTCAAATACACAGTGGGCCAAAATATAAAAATCGGTACTAGTCGAGGGCTGTACTGGTTCAATGTTTATTGCAAAACGTATTGAAATGAACTTATTGCACATATTAAACTTGGAACTAACAAAGCTTAAATTATGGCCTATAAAAACAACATTACATAATCTGTTGCATTCATTTTATTATGGCTCTATCTGCAGCTTTTCAGAGACATTTCTTATGATTACATTTTTCCACAGGCCAACAACAGCTTCCAAACATGCCCTGCTGTCGCAAGAAAAAAAGTGCAGATAGAAACATCCATTGAAACTCAGTGTGCTTCTCTGTGATGCTAATTCAAGCGAGACACTTGGTATCTCATCTAGGGTGCAAGTTCATCAATGTTTGGGGTCAGGCTCTGAGCTGAGGAAATCCTCAGGATTGAGTGATGGTGTGCGTGCAATATACCGGCGGGCCAGATCTAATAGTAATTAGAAATTATCCTGCGGGCCGAAATTAAATCCACCAAGGGCCTGATTTGGCCCCTGGGCCTTGAGTTTGACACATGTGCTCTGAGTATTTACAGCAGCAGGGTGGTGTATGTGTGGGATTAATTTAAAATACTCTTGACAACAATGAAGTTCTGTGACATATCAGGCTTTAGCTAACTAGAAAGTTTGTGATAGTAGGACAAAATGACAGTTGATTATGTTTCTTTCATGGAGTTCGATGACCATAAAAAGCATAATATTTGGCTTTCTGAAAGCAATAAATACAATTTTTAGAATGCAGAGTGGAATGTTGATTCTCTGTGTGTTTTGAAGGACAGTGAGTGATCCCTTCATAAAAATTATTATCTTCATTTGATGTAATGTTTTTGAAAATATATTTATCTAAATGATGTGCTGTAGTTTGTTACTAAATTGGGATGCCATCATTGTGAAACTATTTTAAAACTATCTTAGCTTGCGTTGGTCCAACAGTCAATCTTTCTCACGCATTTTCCCTCTTCTTACTTCCTCATTCCTTTCCCCGTTTCCTATTTACACAACGTTTCAGTTTCATACAACATGACTTGCGCTTTTATCTTGAAAAGTTGACTTCTGTACAAGAGGAGCACTGGATAAGGGCAAAGGATCCTCAGGGGTCTATGATAAGACAAAATCAAGCTCGAAAGATACAGTAGTTTCAGCCAACAATACACATGCTCAAATCCCAATTCAATTAGCTGAAACTATCTTTTGAGCTTGTGTTCTTCCACGTCCTTTCGCCCCTCTCTGGAAACTGGAACTTTGAATGGGAAATGGGGGAATAAATGAGGATTTAGGAAGAGGGATAATGGGGAGAATGATCATTGGCAGGACCAACACTGGGTAGAACATTTCAAATAGTTGTAATGCTGGCATCTCTATTTTGTCAACAGATTAAGAAAAACAAAAGATGGGAAACCCCTTTCATTAACCTCCATCCAACTCAGAGTGCTTTTGAATTTGGGAAGGTGAAACCCTATAACTTGAAATTTAACTCACAAAAAAAATCCATCTTCATGTGACCAAAGATCAGTTAGTGACAGACATAGAAACACAGACAGATGTACAGTGATATGGAACCTGCAACAATTGTAGGCGAAGTAACTTTAAAAGAAGAAAAAAAACACTTCAAAGACTTTCACTTTTTTCTGCCAGTATGCCAAACATAAACCTCCCCCCCGCCCCTGACACGTGGTTTTTGCTGCAGCTCATAGTCTAGGGAACATGAAACTTTGTCTGACATTTCAGAGAAAGACAAGGGAGTTACGTGAAGGCAGGTTGAATACATGGGCTCTCACATGCTGAAGAATGAGCCTTTAAGACTTTTTTTTAGATTATACCATATGGAATCTTTGAAAAGCTGGAGTTTACTACACGAATACATTATCCTGTTGATGCTCTTTACAACGGTCAGCAAAGGTAAATAAATGGTCTGCTCATACCTAAGGACATCATTTAATGTTAACCTCTATCTGATCATCTTAAAACACAGCAGAATAAAAAGCACACATACAAAAGTGAATTTTCTTTATCAGCACGAATGGAATGTCAGCCACAAAATATTGGTTAGCTTATCAATACCATGTGGTTTCCGCTTAAAGATTGCATCTCCTTGTCTAAACTGATCATTCCCATATTGGTTGGGTATTTATTTTTATATATGTATATAT
>NW_011362915.1:133501-149153 GCF_000735185.1 Notothenia coriiceps | reverse complement strand
TATACGGTTGCAGGGAACCCAGGTCAATGGAAGGGACATCACCATTTAGTCCAAACTCAATGACCTCCGTTTTGCCCTCATTTATATGTAGCTATAAAGAAAAGAAAATGGGCCCCAAAATAGAACCTTGGGGAACACCACAGGATAGGGGGGCAGAAGAAGATGCAAATTCACCAAGCCTAAACAGAGAAGGATCTCTGGGACAGATAGGACCTGAGCCACTCTAAGGCAGTGCCCCTGATACCCACACAGTGCTCTAGACCAGAGATAAGGATGGAGTAGTCAATCATATCAAAGGCAGCTGTGAGGTCTTAGAGCATAAGGATGGCAGAGTCACCAGAGTCTGTCGTGACCAGGAGGTCATTGAATACTCTTAGAAGGGCAGAGTCAGTACTGTGAAGCACTTTAAAACCGGACTGAAACATATAAAAAATATTGTGTGCATGTATAAAAGACTGCAGCTGTAAGAGTACGGTTTTCTCCAATATTTTTGAAATAAAAGGAAGCTTCGAGATGGGTCTGTAATTAGAGAAGACAGAAGTGTCCAAATATTTTTATTTTTTTTTAAATCAGGGGTGCCACAACCGCTTGTTTGAAATAAACTGGCACGGAACCGGACTCTAGGCTGCTATTTATAATTGTATGGACATTAGATCCAATAGTGTCCCATATCTCTTTAAAAAGTCGAGGAAGGACTGGGTCTGTGGGACAGGATGAGGGTTTTAATTTAGCAACAATGTCACTGATACCTCATTCACACCAACGGTGTTTCAGGGCCCGTTCGGAGCTGGAGCTTGAAAAGCACCGGGTTTTCCTGTTCACACTGCAGCGGAGCAGCCTCTTAGCTCCGGAATCCGGTTCGTTTCAAGCACCAAAAAATGTTCCGGCTCGAGCAAAAGCACCACATACTTCACGCTTACGTCGAGGCGGGGGCAGGAGCAGATCAACTCCTGAACAACAAAAAGGCTGCGTTTTATCCAGTTTGTACACAACGATGGAGAAACGTAACAAGCAGCAGTGGTCCACTGAAGAGACCAGCTACCTACTGGGAATCTGGTCTTCTGAAGAGGTACAGAGGAAGCTGGAGCACAATCGGCCATTGTTGTTGTTGTCGGTGTGAGTCGGTTCTGAACCTGAAAAGCTCTAGCACGGAGCTTGAACCGGAGTTGCGTTGGTGTGAATGAGGTATGAGAGATGACAACGACACAGGTCCAAACTGCTGGAAGACAGCAGTGCATGTGATGTCAATGGAGGGGTCATAAGAGGGTGGTGAGATACAGGCTCTAATAGCGGAAATCTTGTCTATAAAATAGCAGAGACATTTTTCAAACACCTCAGTTGAAGCTTCAATTCAAGTGGATAAAGGAGAGTTTAACATAGCATCAATTGGTTTAAAAAGAACACTAGGTTTGTTTGAATTACTAGAAATAATATCAGAAAAGTAACTAATCTTTTCAGCCTTTACAATGCTCTGAATGCTTCTCCAACTCTCGTTTAAAATGTCATGAGTTATTATCCAAAGTTAATGTAAACTTGAATAATGTACTACATTTGAATGTAATAATTATGTTGGTTGTGGAAGCGCATCATGTATTGAAAAATTCATCTGAACTTTTCCATCCGTTTCGATTATAAACTGAAGCAATATAAAAACGAGCCCCATGAACTGAGTTTTAAACATCACTTTAAATGGAAGATCCCCATAACCCCCACCCACCCTATGATCGGTATCGGCCGATACTGATTCCGGTGATCGGCCCCAAAAGCCCCGATCGGAGCATCCCTAGATATTACTATTAAAAAGAAGATGGCAAACAGATTTTCTTTTTTACACTTACATGAATTAGTGAGCAACAGACTTTGACATTAAGAGTTCTGTTTGTGTCCAAATTATGATATCTTCTTTTAGCTTGTGTCTCTCTGAGTGTTCCACAGCCAGTCTAACTGTGTCTGTCTGGATCCCATCAAGTGCAGTGTCAAGTGTGTTGTTTCTAGAAGCGGTTCTCATAAAAGCTATAAGCAATACTGGAGCCAAGTATAAGGCCGAACAGCACTGTGATTACAAATTGAAATACATTCTAAAAACAATAGTTAGTCTTGCTAGCGCTGACCTGTTTGGAGATGAAGGTGGGGTCCCGGTCCTCTCTGGTGACACAGAGGTTGCAGTCGTTCAGGAAGTGGAGCGCTTCCTCCAGCTCCTCCTGCAGACACTGAGAGAGACCACTCTTATCCAGGTAGGGGCCGCAGTCCAGCACCACTTCTCTGGGCTGAGAGGAATATCTGAATACAACACAGAGTAGGTTACTGGCAGGCCAATCTGGGTTATTCATTGGGAGATTTGACAACACTATGTTTCACCTTTCTGTTTGAATGAAGTGTTACCAAGGACATTTCTTGTCGCTATATATAGTGGTGACTGACACACATTAACCATACATATACTGTAGCTGTTCACTCCTGTTTTTTTTTCAATGGTTTAGAGAAAAATGAAAACAAGCTTAAAAGTATAAATCTTCCTTTGCAGATAATTACATTTTATATTCATTGCTTACTATTCTTTATTTTTGGGGTATTTAACATGTCTGTAAGTGCAGAATGTTTACTTAATTGAAATGGCTAAAATAAGTGAATGTGTGTTTGACTGCATGTTTGTGGACCCCAGAATGAATAGCTAATACTCATGCTAGTGCTAACGGGGATCCTAATAAAGTCATAAAGACATAGATCAGAAGTAAGGGCTTTGTACCTGTCCAGAACCACAAGGTCAGTGGCGGTCTCAGCATTGCTCTTCAGGACCCTCTCCAGACTCAGGATCTTCTGCTCCAGCTCTGACGGGTCACACTTCCCGTTCAGAATGGAGGCTGTGAGACCCAGGATACGAGGGCAGCATGAGGAGCCCTCAAACAGCTGCACAGAAACAGAACAGAGTCAAGTCATTCTCACTTGTCTTGGACCACTTTGCGGCAAAATACAAAAAAACTCAAAAACAATCTCACCTTCATTATCTCACAGTAAGGGTGCTCTGTGATGGCCAGGTGACAATCATCAAAAACCACCAAGTTGATTTTAGACAACGGCAAGATTTTATTCTTTAGAACGTAAAGGAATATGTGGCAGGTCATGACCAGCACCTGTAGAAGAGAGTATTGAGAAAGAGAGGAGACCATATTATTCTCAGCAATGACTATGGAATGGTTGGTAATGAAGGTGCAAATAGAGTGGTGCGGGAATGAGTCCATAACTCAGAAATGAGTTAGCATTTTAGCACTGTTTTTTGTTAAATATCTGAAACTAGGTCTGTGGTTAGAAACAAGCTTAAGAGATGTTCATGTTTTGTTCTGTAACTAAAAATATGTCAGTAAATACACACCACTGGATAATGTCTGAAGTCTTTATGAGTCTTAAAAACTGCGCTCTTTAACAAGTGTCTAAATTAAACTACCAAGTGTCATGACATGCATCATAAGCCACCTTTATCTTAGAACTTTCTTAGCCATGCGTTAGCATTTTAGCATTAACCCTTTTTACTTATTGTATTAACGCTTTAAAAGAAATCAGAAATGGGTGTTAAAATGTGGAGATTATCCTGCTGAACAAAACGTGTAGGTATCATAAACCTTTGTTTGCCACAGAGCTTCATTTCTGCAATACTCCGAAATCATATGGGAAAATAATATTGCTTTTTGTTCAGGGAGCCCTTGGGATGCTAACTTCAGAGTCAGCCTACAAAAATACATCATCACTGCAGCACTCTCTAAATAGCCCAATTCTGGTCAAAAGTTAGAGTTATTCATCCGAGTTAAACCCACAATGTCATTTGATGCATTGTACTTTAACAAGTCTTTGTCAAACAACAACACAGTCTCACATGTACAACTACATAATGGTCAATTCTTACACCTGACAAAAGTCTGCAAAACGGTCCCAACATCCATAAGCATGGAACTAGCATGAAGCTAGTGTTAATTTACTGAGACAAATAAGGCAAAGAGAAGCAGCACACCTGATTCTGGATTAACTCTTGACTCCATCGCTGGTCAGTCCATGCTGAGCTCTCCTCCACGTCTGTGTACTCTCCCACCGCGAGGTCAGAGTGAGTCCTGACTGCAGCTGCCTGCTGAACTACAGTCAGAGCTGTAGGCCAGAGAGAAACATGTCAAATCAAATATATGCATCAGAATTTATATGGAAAATAACTTTGGTCAAATGTTGGAATGACCAGTGCCGTTTACAAAAAGGTATTTGAGAAAAAGAGACGCACTAAGGCAAACAAACATCTGTTGCACGTCAGCAGGTACCTGTGTTCACCAGAAAAACAGTCCTCTTCGCATTTTCTTGGTAATGTCCACGGATTTGGTGGGAGAGCTCTTTTGTTAGAAGTACTGCAATAAAGGTCTTCCCTGAGCCAGTATTCAAGCAGACGATAGTATTATGTTCAATAGCTGCTTCAAGAAGTTCTACCTGTGGAGGAAAGGTCAAGGTTTACTGACAGGTACATAATAAACACATTAATTCTAACCAATGAAAACAAATCAACAGGAATCGGTCCTAAAGCTCGAAAATGAGTTGGCATTAACTAGCACCTTTCTATATAGCTATTATCAAACATAAGCTGATGCTTCTACTTCAAAAATGGATCAGTACTGTAGTCTTTTTGCTCCCTTATACCGTCACAGACGCAACACTCTATCGCCTCTTGCCTTTTTTGTTGACTGATCCTCAACAGACGTATACAACACATAGCAGCTGGCACACACAAGCCTCCTTACCTGATATTTCCTCGGTGTATAGATGTTATCATGGATAGCCTCCTGCTGCCACGGCAGACCAAAGAAAGGCCCCATGGGTGAAGTGGCAGGGGTGACCAGCTGTAGGCCTGCCATGCTTCAAAGGGAGGTGGAGGTGGGGGGGGGGGGGGGCAGTGCTCCTCCAGTCGTACACTTTATCTCATTTCATAATCCTTTACAGAAGTTCACTGTGGGGGGAGATGATGGAACTGTGTAGGAGACTTTCTGCCACACATAACTGATTAGAGACAATGAGTTCTAGTGTGTATGCAAACCACTTAGAGCAGGCAACGGCTTTTAACTCACTTTTTCAGGGCTTGAAAGCGTTATTTAGAAGGCAAGAACAGCTCATTAAGAGCTCTAAAGCAGCTTACAATGTGACAGCAGCAATGGAAGAGCTTCTTTCTACATTAGAGTAGAGCTTGAGGACAGCTTCATTAGAACTTGTTTGGGGAAAAGGGCAGCTTGTTTACAGATCAAGTGCTTTTGGATGTTCCTTAGAGAAGGTCAACAGGTGGTTTGGAGATGGTTTAGAACATGACAATGACTTGTGAAGGGCTTGAGTAAAGCTTGTTTAGAAAATGGTTTGTTTGGAGTTTGATAAAACCCCTGTTCAGAACTTGATAACAGCCTCTTTGGAGCTCTTGTTTTCCCAAATTAAGTTTGAAATGTAGCAATGTGGTTTGCTTGGTCTGGAAATGTGATACAAGGTGTGTGGTGGAAAAGATTGGATTTTGTTCCTTCAGTACCACGGATCAGGGCTCAAAACTCACCGAGTTTACCAATGGCTGACATTTTAAAACCAACATAACGCAATAAATGCACTATTGACGAATCCAGGGGACACGCCATATGGTTTCTCTGCCACATTGTGAAGAGCAAATCAGTGTAGAAATTGGCGGAAGAGAAGTGAGTTGAAGATAGCTGTTAGCGACAGGTGTGCTGGATAACTTGAATGGAGGTTCCATAGAGTTACACTGTGACACATTCAACTCTATTCACTGAAATGAGTATTGGGAGATAGAACCTTTTTAAGTTATCATAATGTATTTATTATAAAATGATGTTTTGGCTCTTGTCTGCAACATGATATAGCTTAGATATTGGGAAGAAGATTTCTTTGAGCGTTTCATGTGGTTTAGAAAATTGCTAGCCCTTTTAAGAGTTTGAAAACAGCGTGAGTCCTAAAGGGGGAACATTATTTGGTCAATAAGAGAAGGAATTTCTTAGGAAATATACTTACAGGTAATAAGGGTGACTTTTTGAATAAGCATACAACACTTAATCTGGGCTTCATGATAAAACGGCTCTCAATCAAGTGCTGATGATGCCCCACATTTAGTAGGTAACAGACCTGAAAACCAAACAGAGAACATTGTTATACAGTTTGCAATACAGATATGACAGACATATAGAAGTCTATATTACAGTGTAGTTAATGGCTAGGTATGTAGAGGAAGGATACAAGTTAGCTTCCACAGAGGCTGCATCTGCTGATGCTAATGTAATACTGTTAGACTAATATAATAATTACACTCAAAAGTAAAACAGCTCACCTCTACACAAATGAGAAGTGTCAAGGACTGTGAATGGGTCCTCAGCTTTGCAAAGATAAAAGCAATGATAAATGGACTGCATTATTATAGTGTTTTTCAGTCTTTACGACCACTCAAAGCTCTTTTACATATACAAGTCAGAATTCACACACATTCATACAGAGGCAGAGGCTGCCGTGCAAGGTGCTACCGCTCAAGGAGACTAACATTCACTGAAACACTGTTGGCCATCGCGAGCAATTTAAGGGTTGAGTATCTTCTCCATGGATACAACGACATGTTGACTACAGGGGAATTCAACCACACTGATTGGAGGACGACTGCGTTACCTCCTGAGCCACAGCTGCCCACTAAACGCAGAGAGCAACAATTGTACTGGGTACAGCTGGGTGCAATGAGCAGAGGAAGGATGGATCATTATAACAGTGTTTCTCAAGTATATTTGGCAACACATTTCAGCATTTTATTTGACATAGGTCCTCGATAGATGAACTAGTGGCAGCATGAGGTCTTGTCTGGGCAGCTTTAGGTCTCACTGCCTCAGCTGTCCGGGGCCAGGCGTGCTGCCCTCCTCTTGTCTGGGTTAGGGCAAAGGACTTATACTATAAAGACAGACGTGTGTGCGTTACAACTATTTCACCAATCCTTGGACTGTTCTTGGTGTATGTATTGCTGAGCCCCTTCAGAGGAGGTTATGTGGATCAGTGAGTCTGAAAAAACGGAGAAAACACTCTCTGTCCGGCTGGGCTGCTGTAAGCATCATATCTAATCTGTAAAAGTGTAAACGGAGGGGCAAAAGATCCACACGACAGCACGGTGAAAACTGCCTCTATGGGAAGTCTCGCTTTTCTTTCACAAAATAGCAAGCCCGTGAACGTTTTTGTTTGTGTATTAAACCAGTTGACTGTATTTGGAAAACCAGTATTTTTTTCATTTGCCATGTGCCTGTAGAATGTTATTTACATACCACAAGTCAAAGTGAAAATCCCAAGTATATGTCATTTAGCTAAAACATTTACAACTTACATACACCTTAAAACAGAGTATGAATATACGAAAGGATCAAAGGGATCAAACCACTGACCCTTTGATTGACAGACAGTCCTTTACACCCTGAGCCCCAGCTGCTGACGGCAACAGGTTTGATCTGCCAGAAAACACTCGTGACATACGACATTTAAGAGGCCTTTATCTATTTTGAAACTTCAAGTATCAATTACATTAGTGACATAACATAATCATCAATGTCACATGTCACAAAGTATCAGTATAGGCCAGTTTGAAATGGTATATAAAAACAGAACATTAATTATGTGCAAAATAAGGGCCAAAAGATTATAACAATCAGAAATGACCAACCAGGATCAGCACATGCCATTCGAACAACAGTCCAAAACATGTTGCCACTTTTTGATCTTTGCTTCACTCCAAAACATCTTCTCCTGACATGAAGACATGAATACTTCTGGTCCTTAAAAGTCTATCCCTTGTATTCATAGAACACAGTAACATTGATCCTAATGTCAGTTGTAAATGACTGAATCATTAACACCTGTGATATTGACACACGTGCCACTGTCCCACAGTCTTGCTGCCAGAAAAAGAGATACATATGCTAGGGGTATTTCAAGCAAGACAAACATGCAGAACACAATGTCCAAAACCTTTTTTACTGCATCATATCCAGTCATTAACTAAATAAACAAGGGCTTGTTTGACATTAATATATTTGATTCTCTAAAACTGTGTTAATTCTGCATTAGCAGTTTCCTCGCTCAGTAACCATTACATTCAATGGTGGAAAGTCACTTTGGTGGAAAGTACATTCACTCAAGTATTGCAGTTAATCCGAATCAAGTGTATTTCCAGGTACGTTTCACACATATGAGGATGTATAGAAATGTGCAAAAGGTATTCAGGGAGGTGAACATGAAACTGGCTCAAGTATTAAAAGAACAACAACATGTGTACATGATGTGCATTCCTGAAATGCATAATGTCTGTGGGGTGGGCTGGTGTCAGGGGGGGTCCTGTGTTGTGTTCATAGAATCAGTGTTGGAATAAATACTTAAGTAAAAGTACAAATACTATTGTCTTACAATACTCTGCTGCAAGTAAAAGTTCTGATTTCAAATGTTAAAAGTACAAAAGTATTAGCACTCAAATGTACTGTAAATAAAAGTACTCATAATGCAAAATGGTCCATTTCAAAATAGTATAAAGTATAGAAGTATCAGCTAATCCTACATCTCTAAGCACTGTAAGTATCAAAAGTAAAACTCCCAGTTATGCAGTAATATATTATTACAGTTATTATATTATCCTGTTTTTATACATGTCAGAGCATTAGAGTATTGTAGTTTGTATTGTCAAATGTATATTCATGAAATACTGTGTAGATCAGTGTTTTAATATGATATGTACAAAGTAAGTTATATGTATAAAGAGTTTTAAAATACATTTAGTAGAGCACAAAAATACAATATTAGCCTCTGAAATGTACTGAAGAAGAAGTATAAAGTAGCATTACATTGAAATACTCAAGTATGTCAAAAAAGCACTCAAAGTAGACACCACGCTGAGTAACATTGGCTAGCTAGCAACTAAGCAGCTCCATTTCTCATGAGTAGCTGATGTAATACACATGGCCGTAACCTTAAAACGATGTTATTAACTATTTAGAGATGCCTGCTTGAGATAACCTGAACTCCAAAGAGCAACACGAACCCTGGCCTCACTATGGTGTCAAAGTATTAACTGAAGACGCTAGCTCCCATTAACTAACAGCTGGTCGCTAACGTTAGCATAAATAATTAGCTTATTTACGTTGCGTTATCTTAACTGATACAGTGATGTATTGGTACAAATGAAGTAGCCAAAAAATGTGCTATTAGCCTCTTACATGGCAACAGGGCTAAGACTCATAACTGCGATGGGAACAACGCTAAACAAGTTAGCCTGGCATGGCTAGCGAGCGTTACATTAACGGTTAGTCCCTGTATTGAAGCAGCTAGTTTTTAGCCTGGCTATTTAATGGTTATTAACTTTCTGTCCGAGTGTGCCTGCCTGCTCCCGTGAGCTTAACTGAAAACGGCTTTACCCGAAATGTACAGCGTGTAAGGCTAAACAACGTCTGGACAGCGGCTACAGCCACCATGCACCATCACCATGTCAGACAGCCGCCTGCTAACTAGCTAATGGCTAATAAGGCCAACACATGCACAATAGCAATGTTATCCCAGGAAGACCAATAATATAATGTGCAACATAATCTCACCTGGTGTATTTTTTCTCAATTTTAGTCTTGGATAAAAATACTTCAAATCATTCGTTGGATTTCCTCACTGTCATTCACTCTTGCTGTCCCGATTTGGTGGCTTCTCGTTCACGCTGGGATCACTTCCTTCCACCCGGGCCTCTGCTACGTCTAAACATTAACGTAAATTCCGTAACTGCCAGTACAATTCTGGGACGCAATTCTACTAAAGTGAACGAGAATCCCTGCACTTTATGATGTACTGAAGGTACACAGCCACTGGCCTTATTTCAGGGGAAATGTATTACATTCCTTAATTAAATTATATAATATTATAATATATTATATTATATTGTAAAGATATTATTATTCTGCTGCAGTGTAGCATGTATATGCTTCAACCTGCCATAATCTGAGAAGCAGTAATTGTCCACACACACACACACACACACACACACACACACACAAGGGGATGTTCAAATGATCTACTTTAATAATAAGATAACGTTCTTAGGTAAACACAACCATCCATTGCTAAAACCATGAGCTTTGTTCCAGTACTAAATGTATGTCTTGCAGCAGAAGCTTTACACAGGGTAGTACACATTATTTGCACAGACACACTTGTTCCTCATCCTTCTCACTGCAATCAATCAGCAGCATCTCTTCCACACAGCTGCAAAAAAACAACAACATTGGTTTTGGATGATAACATGAACACAAAAATACATGGCAGAGAGAACTTGTGACTAAATTAGCTTTCTGTCTTTTGGCCAAATTGATGTTCTGGACACTGGACAGCTCTTTCAGCAGGAAGAGTACACAACGTAGATATGGCCTGTAAAAAGTAAAGCAAACTAATAGAAGACAGGAGAAGTACTCAGATATCATACTAAAGTAACATTAGAAGTACCAGAGTGTAGGAAGTCCTGCATTCAAAATGTTACTCAAGAGTACAAAAGTATTATCATCAAAATCTAGTTAAAGTAGCGACAGTAAAAGTAGTCATTGTGCAGATTGGTCCATTTCAGAATAATATATATGATATGTTTTATAATGATTGATCATTAAAGTGTTCTCAAAGCTGGTAAAGGTGCAGCTAGTTTGAATGACTTTGAATACTGCAGGGTAGCTTGTGAATTTACTCCAGGTGGAACTAAAGTCTGATTTAACACTTGATTATATTTCACATAATTCATCCACATCTGTGAAGCAACTAAAGGGATTAAATACATGTAGTAGCAAAACAAAAATTGAAATACTCAAGTACCTCAACATTTGACTTAAGAACAGTAGCAGCCTGAATAAATGTACTTATTTACTTCACACCACTGTGCTTAACATTATGATTATCAACAAAGTTACTTTAAACATAGCTTACATTGGCAAATAAACATATTTATATTTTTATATTTTTTCAATCCTAAATGGCTCATTAGCAGCAGGAGCAGCTTTTCTGCAAGCTGCAGGCTATGAGGGTAAACTCGTCCACCATCTCCTGGATTACCAACTACCTCACGGACAGACCTCAGTACGTCCGGCTGGGCAGTGTGCTGTCTGATGTGGTGGTAGGTAGTACAGGAGCCCCACAGGGGACTGTGCTGTCTCCCTTCCTGTTCACCTTATACACCTCTGACTTTCAATACAACTCAGAGTCATGCTATCAGACGTTTCTGATGACTCTGCAGTGGTTGGGCGTATAAGGGAGCTCCTTCTCCAACAGACTGCTGACAAGGACCGATACAGGAACACATTCCTGCCCACTGCAATAACTCTCTTTAACAAATCACCTCTATCTGGAAGAGAACTCTCTGATCCTTCTCTCTCCACTGTACATTTTACATTTTTATATTCAGGCTAATATTTAATATTCCGTCTGTCACATCCTTATGTAAATATAATACCTTGCTTATATCTTGTTATTGTTAATTTGTGAATTCAACATGTATATTTTCTACTTTCTTGTTTATTTCTTGTCTTTTAATTTTTTATTGTACAATGCCATGTCTTTTTATGCTGCTGCGACACAACAATTACCCAAATTGGGATCAATAAAGTTCTATCTTATNAATAAAAAGTATAAATATGCCTTATATAGGTATGGTCCTACACTATATTATTCAAATATAGCATGATAGGTCCACTTTAAGTACAGTTCTCATCTCTGTTCGCCTCGCTGTTGGCGCCGCTCACCAACGTCTGGGAGCCGAGACTATATAAAAAAAATAACGGAGTAACTCACCATGTAGTAACGGTAACTGAGTTTCCGAATTAAAAAATGCGTTAAGAGTACTAGTTACTGCCAAAAATAACGGCGTTACAGTAACGCGTTACTCTGTAACGTTAGTCCCAACACTGCATGCAGCAAACCTATATAACCCACTACAGGAAAGGGAAATAGCAGAAAAGGGCCTCTTTTATTTGTGCTACTACTACAGTCAACCTTTTTCGTGTCCACAAATTTGCGTCCAGGAGGATCCAAAATAATCTGTATTGACTGCTTTGAAGAAGCTGTTCTGAATCTCACCTGGTGACCTTTCCACTTTCATTTCAAAGTAGGTCTTGCCCCCCACCATGTCCGGCTCCGGCCCCCCCACACTAACGGAGGATCTGGACGGCAGGATGTTGACGTAGGTAGCCAGGGACGTGCTGCTGTCTCCGGACAGCACCGACAGCAGGGGCACTGACTCCAGGTCAGCGTCTGCTGCACACTGCTCCACAGACTGGGACGGGAGTAAGTGGTAGTACTGGCCTCTGGCTGGGAGGGGGGCATCCATGTCCTTCAGCCGGGACACACACCACCTCTTCAGCTCGTGACTCACCGCGGCCTGCAGGAGAACATATTCTACATTCTGAGAATTCTGACTTTTATTCTGTGAAATCTGGCATCTCTCTTATAATAAAGATAACTCTCAGTCCTCAGGTGACTCTTTTTACAGTTATTTGATACATAGTTGTGTCAAACAACATTGACCTTTTATTTATAATCAGTATGAGGTTATG
This sequence comes from Notothenia coriiceps, assembly GCF_000735185.1. Taxonomy (NCBI): domain Eukaryota; kingdom Metazoa; phylum Chordata; class Actinopteri; order Perciformes; family Nototheniidae; genus Notothenia; species Notothenia coriiceps. The sequence goes on along the minus strand of NW_011362915.1, from coordinate 136,551 downwards.
TAGAGTATGTCTTCACCTTCATTTGTTCAAAGCACATACATCTGTTTGGAATACAATTCTATATATTATGACAGTAAACATTATGTTTTTCCATGGTACAGTATTACATTTTACATGCAGTTTTATCTTACAATATTTGACATGAACATAGTATAGATATTGCTGCATTTTCCTTTCATTATTGTATCAATTGCATCCGTCATGAACCTGTGTCATGAGGGCCTCCTCCCGGCCCTGGGCAGCTCTCTGCTCGATCCTGAACCCCGTCCTCCTCCTCTCTGCTGCGGCTCTCTGCTCACTCAGGAGGTCCAGCACCTTCATCTGCACAGGAGTAGGAATAATTGCTTGAAAAATTGCTATATTTGAATTTAAAATAAACGTTTGTTAATGCACATGCAATCTGTATTTGAATAGTCAATATGGTCAAACAATGTAGATCTGAGTTTATTGTTCTTCAGTCATATTGCCCAATAAATGTATATATTCACACAGAAATGTAGGAATTGATATCACACTTTGACCATCCAAATGAACTAAAACATCAGTTTAAGAAATTGAAGGTCAAAGCAATGAATAATTAAACTCAGGTCCAGGAGAGGGGCCAAATCTCGACACCCCTCTGATCACCTGCTAAGCTACTGTACAACACATCTGGACTTGTTTCATACACTCATCCCTTTATTTCTCTCTCCCTACATCCCTTCATCAATCCATCTCTCCGTGCCTGCATCCTTTGTCCATTCATTCCTCCCTTCCACATCCCTTTGAACCTTGATCCCTGCCGAATGACATCCCTTCATCCATTATTCCTCCTTCCCTTCATATGCCTTTGACTCTTCAACCCTTCATCCCTCCCTTCCTATATTAATTCCACCACTTCATCACTACATTCCTTCCCCCTTTTCTTCCTGTCTTCCCCTATCTCTTTCTCTTTAATCTACATGTAGTGCTCATTCTAGGTACAGTTAGGAGACTTCAAGTAGAAACCCGCTTCAGTCTGTCCTCCAGACCGGCCTGACAGACAGCATCCCTAAACAAATATTGTTTTTGCTGGTCGTTGCTAGTGAAATAGAAGTCCTGATGTGTACTCAGAGGCTGACCTGGTGTCTGTTCCTGTGGTCCATCTTGCTGAGTCTCCGGTTGACCTGCTCCTGGACGTTGAGGATGTGCAGCCTCATCTCCTCCTGAGTTTCTGTCAGCTGGCCCTCCAGCTTCTCCAGCAGGGGCTTACAGTGGCATCCACTGGCCTGTGTCTGAAGACAGTGGGCACAATCAGAAGCATCACACTCAGTAGCAGTTATATCTCTCACAGGCTCCGCCCTCTACTGGACTCTATGGGTACTGCCTTTGACCTCACTATGCAAGCGTTCACCTACTGAGAAATCGGTGATGGCCATCGCGGTGGGACGTGTGGGGCTACTGCTCCCCCCGCCACTACCACAGCCGACCTTCGTTTCGCCCCCGCTGGCAGTGTGTGGAGGTGACGTGGCGGCAGCCACTGAGAACGAGGGCTCCAGTGGCAGGCATGTCAGGTTTCCTGAGGGTGCAGGGCCGCTCGGACACAGTAGGTCCCGGCGTGACCCCCCTTGATGAGTGCCTGGTGGCCCATCTGCTTCCGAAGGCAGCTGGATGTGTGGAGGGGAAAAAACCTCTGCCCCCGCTGCCTCGTGACCGGGAAATGCTGGAGTATTTGGATAAAATATTCCGGCTCTGTACGCAGATGGCAGCAGCGGCCAATAATCTTGGTGTGTTGGGCGTCTCCTTGATTTCCCCTCAGGAGGTCGCCTCGCCCCCGACGAGGGATATTATTCGGACCCCTGTATTGGTCAGATGAACAATCTGATCCACGGTTTAGCCGCTGCAGCTGGCCGTGTCATGTCCCTGGCCACGGTGGTGTCACGTCACGTGTGGCTGGGACTCACCGCGCTGTCCAGGAAGGACCGCAAGGATCTCCTTGGGGCCCCCGTATCCACGGAGGGGCTCTTTGGGTCGATCAAGTCGGTTACCCAGCGCTTCCGCTGCCTGGAGGAAGAGCGACTGCAGCTTAGCCGTATGCTACCACTGGCCCTTCCTTGAGCTGCTCTGCAGGGGAGAGAGTGCGGCACGACGGTGAGGAGAAGAGAAAGGCGACGGTATAGAGCCCCCTTGGCTCCCGTTGCCGCCTCCACCTCTGCGACCCGTCCCGCGGACCCGGCTCAGAACCGGCAATCGCGGGGACGAACTGGCCGGCCCCGGCAGGCTCCGGCTCCGGCTCCGGCCCCACCTCAGCAGAGAGCTTCGGGGTGGGGTGCGCCGTCCTCCCGGAGCTGACTGGCGGTGGGAGGAAGCGTCCCGGTGGGGAGGGCGGCCTCTTCCACCCAGGATGTAATGCAAGTATTGTGAGGCATACTTTCAATAAAAAAGATGATTGCATTCATCCCAGTCTAAATTTAATTTATTTGCACAATTCCACACTTCCACATGATGTTAACGGTACTGATTCCCCACTCGCTGCCCCAGTTGTAACTCCAGTAAAGGAAGCAGCTAGTGGGCATGCGCAGGCGAGGGTAATAAACTGCAGGTGACTAGAGATCAAGGCTCACAACACAGAAACTGCGACCTCATTGTCCCACCTCAGATCCAAAAGCCCCGAAACAAAACAAGCGCGCATCCACCAAACACACTCTAAAGCCCATCGCCTCCCCTTCGAGACCCAGGATGACCGGGCACACACCGACCGGTCCGGGCGAACAGGAAACAACAAGGACACGGAGGTCGCGGGAACACAGTAAAACGCCGCGGGTACACTCAGTGCAGACACATATGTTATTTACTAGTGCAATTTACGACGCAAAACTACACAAAATAAAAACACACCCAGAGGAGTTGCTAGAGATAGTGATCATCTCCCGCCGCATTGGTTCCCCGCGGCGCGCATACGGTATTACGCTAAGAGGGAGTTTGTTTTTCTTACGAAATGGGACTCAAAACATTGCGATTCCACGGCACCACGGAGTACTGTTAGTGTGCGGCCGTCGTATTACGCGGCGGACATGGCGTCTCGAGTGAGA
>NW_011362915.1:132048-133456 GCF_000735185.1 Notothenia coriiceps | reverse complement strand
TTTGAAAGTCATCACATGAAAGCATTGTAATAAATGGTTCGGCTGTACTAGATATTACACATCTGTCGTAGTTCTTTATTNCACCTGCGTTCAGCTTTTCGACACACTTTTTTTCTCTGTTCTCACGGTCATGGCCTTTCTCCATGGAGATATTTTCCTCCCAGTCACTTCCTTTACCTTTAAGGTAAAGGAAGTGACTGGGAGGAAAATATCTCCATGGAGAAAGGCCATGACCGTGAGAACAGAGAAAAAAAGTGTGTCGAAAAGCTGAACGCAGGTGGCGAAAAACAAATCTCCAGGTGCATTTTGAAATCTAAAAAGAGAGACTTGACCTTTATAATTTGGAATTTAAAATTTGCCCGACAGTCTTTCCTCTCTGATATCATTGCCAAAAATAAAAACGACGCACGTGTCTGGTTTGCTACCGTCGACAGACTAACTAACCCCCCAGTGTCAGTAGCCTCTGAATTTCTATCCACCAGGGCGTGTGTTACGACCCGCCCTCTACTAGTGGTAGAGACTTGTTGGGGAGACCCGCAACACAAAATAAAACACAGCAAACACGCAGCATTTAACAGTGTTCATTTATTGTGACACAACCGTACTCACATGGCCAACCGGCAAATGAACAAGGGCGCTGGAGGACAGGAAACAAACAAAAAGGACAAAGGGGGCCTGGGCCAGCCACACCACGGGCCGAAGGACCCAGAGCTTCCCTCCGCTACCCAGAAATCTAACAAAATCCTACGGGAGAAAACAAAGCCGCGAAAAACCTAGACTACCTGTTACTCCAGCGTACAAAAGACACAAAACACTCGGAACTAGAGATCGAGTAGAAGGAGGAAGTCCACGGTCAACGTCTTCCGGCATCAAGATTGGGAAAGAGAACTCTTCTCCTCCAGCTTCTGCTTTTCAAGTCCCCAGCTGAACGTAATTAGGACACCTGGGGGAGGCGGAGCCAGGGGCGGACCAGGTGTGTCTGTGCAGCAGGGAGACAGGGAGAGAAAGAGGAGGGGAGCACGTAACACCCCCCACGAGAGCGTGCCGCGGTGCGTTCAGGGACCTCAGTAGAAAATCGGAGGCCCTTTCTGTGTCAGCCCCCCATGGGCAGAACTTCCCTTCATGGGGAGTTTTGCGGCAGAGTGGGCCACCAGGGAGTACCACAGCTTCTTAGCTGTGGCCCCCCAGCTGGTTGCTCATCCCCTAACACAATGTTATGTGGAATGGAAGCACAGCTGTGTATTAACAGAGTGGATGGACAGGACGCTGAAACGGGGTTATACACTTCAGTTTTGCAGCATCCCTCCTCTGTTCAAAGGTGTAAGAGAGACAAATCTACCATTCCAGAAAGGTTCCTTTCAGTAGAGATTCAGACCCTGTTACAAAACTAGTGGTGTCTGTTTTGCTT
>NW_011362915.1:128588-132003 GCF_000735185.1 Notothenia coriiceps | reverse complement strand
CTAACTTTGGTGTTTATTTACACACACTAATAGAGCTGGCACTAGCGAGGTTTCTCGGGGAGGCACCTATGCCCCCGGGGTTCCGCGGGACGACCAGGAAGGTCCTAGTCGCGCCACTCAGGGTCGGATAGACCATGCACTGGCGGTGTTACCGGTCCTGTAGTGTGCCGTCGACGCACGTTTATTGAAGTAGAGCATCTGGTCTAACAAGTAACGGTTATGTCGCCAGGCTTACTTAGCAGAAGGGCAGGACTCCGACTGAGATCCCCGCCGGATTAATGGACCGACTCACGTCTCTTTAGTCTCTTGCCGGGTTGTGTGGCTTACTTAATAACCGGGCTGACAGAGAGCGGGAGACTACATGACTCGGGCCGTATATAGCACAGGTTTAATAACGGTCGTAAAGAGACCAAGTGCGCCGTCGCCCCCTCTCCGAAAAAGGGGAGGAAGGTAGGTCGACGGACGCCTTCGTCTACCCAGGGGTCCGAGAGTACCTTGCCCCCCGTGCGGTCCTTGTGTGGCACATGGCTCGCCGGGACGGTGGGAGTCCTATGGACGGCTATTAGACGGTGGCCTCGGGAGCGAGTTCACCGACAAGCGGTGCAGATGGAGGTGTGTGACGGTATATAGACCGTTGCCGAGCCCGCTTGTGTTGCACGACTTCGGCCGACGTGGCCTCTTCGGTTCCGCATTTTGGGGACTGCCTCCGCCCGAGTGGGCGAAGTCCGCCATCACCACCCACACTCGCAATCGGGAAGTGCGTGGCGGAACGCTACCAGGTAGGGGCTACCTTTAGGAAATGCACTGCCTGATACACGCTCACTGGGGAGGACCCGCCGGCCTTGGCCTTCGTGGGCCTGTAGCTCTCTAGGAAACAGCAGAAGAGGAGCTACTTTGCCTTCTGGCTGGCCGGGGCGGCCCTACCGCTATTCCTTACCGTGGAGGAGTCGCGAATATGGACAAGGAGTAGTAGCACCGATGGTGGAGCTCCAGGTGCACCAGAAGTGCATAAAAGGGTCCGCTTGTACAGATCCGTGTGGTGACCTTGATACGAACGGTCCGCACCACGTAGTCCGGTCCTGTAATGATACAACTCCCTATCTGACCCAGTCTGTAGGGCCATATCAGTTCCGGCGTCGTAGAAATGAAGCTTGTTTCCGTCACCCACATATACGTGGACGCTAATCGGCCACGGCAACACAATTGTTCCCCAAGAACACATCGTATGCATGCGCCTTGACCGCAGGATCTCCTTGGGGCCCCCGTATCCACGGAGGGGCTCTTTGGAGCGATCACGTCGGTCACCCAGCCCTGCCTGGTAAGTAAGCTGCGGCCCCGGCTCCTCCACGGTCACATCCGAGGGAGGAGATGTTGCGGTGCAGAGGCTGTTAACCAAAAAGCCGGTCAGGGGCAGTGTGATGGGTTGTTGGACGACAGGGCGTGTATCCATCAGGGCTCCACCCACTGTACCCATAGAGTCCAGTAGATGGCGGAGCCTCTGACATATAACGATGGGTTACGTATTGTAACCCTAGTTATATAAGCACAGGTGGAGCCCTCTACTAGAGGCCCTGTCTGTCCTATGCTGCTCGCTGAAGAGGGTGTAGGATGACAGTCAGGAGGCGAGGCCGCCTTATATAGGGTGGGCTTAAGCGCACTCAGGTAGGCCCGCCCCGAGGGGCCGGCTACGTTTAAAGATATTTCAGTAGGTGAACGCTCGCATAGTAAGGTCAAGGGGTAGTACCCATAGAATCCAGTAGAGGGCTCCGCCTGTGCTTATATAACTAGGGTTACAATACGTAACCCATCGTTATGGTTCATGCCAGAATGATACAGGCTATTACATTACTGGATTATAATTCATGCATTACTGTGTTTATCTGTTAAAGATGGAGCTATTTGTAATTAATTCATATACAGCTGCTTTAGATCTAAACCTTTAATTTAAATTAAATAAAAGCTTAACAGATAAACACCGACATATATGTAACTTATTTAAGTTAAAATACAAAACAATGCATCAAAATGTGTAATAGCCCAGGCCAGAATCATGTACATTAAATGACTGGATTATGATTAGTGATGAAATAATGTGTTCATCACAGCTGGTAATTGGGATATGATTTATTTAAATACGTTGTATACTGCTGCTGGATATCTTAACCTCAAAGTATTTCTACTTCTACTAACTACAAGATCTGAGTACTTTTCCCTCCTTTGAACTTGATATAAACTTCACAGCTGTTGCTTCAGTGAGGATTCCTTCATCAGCTTGGGGCCACAGAGTTCTCTAATTGATACCCTGGAATTGAACTGCACTAGCAGAGCCACTGTATCATTTCACTGGCCACGTCTGCTCCATTAGCTTCAGATAATGGGGCAGCTTTTCACACTTGGGATGGCACACGAGCCATTTGAGACATTTGCATGTGTAGGTCCTTGAAGCGCTAAACATCAATGATTGCAGCCATTTTGGGAATTGGACTGAGCGCAAGCAAATAGACAAAATAAGAATTGCCTAATGATCAAGGAAAGCATCACCAACAAAATCATTGTTTGTATAACAATTGCTTAGCTGTGTTACTATGAAGTCTTAAAAATAACTTGATGAGTTGAGGTAAATGGGGGCTGCATTTAACAACAGCAAAAACTATACAATAATACATATTTTAACAAACTCTCACAGAACTCATACCGGATAATCTGAGTCTCATAGAGCTTCACTCTGTGAAGAGAAGTGGTGTGGCTCATATTCCAAAATATTTTGAAACTGTCTTTAACAAATAATATGTTATTTGTTACTTATTTTGGACAACTCAAATTAGTTTCTTCTATGTTTTCTAATTATGCAAATAAATCCCATCCATTTGTTATATCCTCCTGTGATTTCCTACCTATTTAGGGTTAAAAAAACATCTTGCAATTTAGACTTTTTTTATTTAATTTTTAAATGTTACAGTATGTCCACTGTAGAGGACGTCGGGACCATTAGACTATGTAACATATCATGGTTATAGAGTGATATGAATACAATAATACATTCACCTTTATTTAAAACATGAATAAGTAATTGATCTGAACATTGTCCGAGGTAATTCGCGTGTTCTACTATGTCTGTTCTCGTCTATCCCCTGCTCGACCTTCTGTACCGGAAGACCACCCGGGTTCTCAAAACGGTGCATACAGAATAACACAAAATAAAATTCACCTCGGTACTTGTTACTCTTAACGGAGTCCTTACGTTCGAAACAAGATACTCGTACCAGTTTACCTCTGGTGTAGGTATTTGATCCAGTTCTCTGGGATGTCGGGCACGCTGACCTCAGTTACTCCATGAAAAGGGTGATGTAAATGTGTTTTCAGAAACTTCTAGACCTTTCAAGTGGTTTTTGGTTCGATCAAAAAATCGACTGGT
>NW_011362915.1:106681-128543 GCF_000735185.1 Notothenia coriiceps | reverse complement strand
TTTCGGCCAACTGTTTCCTATTTTCGGTATCGGTTTCGGCCAAGAATTTCCCATTCGGTGCACCCCTACTTATTAAGCATTTAAAAACGTATGTGGTAACTTGCCTTTTTTTCATTATGATTCTACTTGTGATAGTCGGACATGACATCCTGTGCAGCCCGAACCGGCCCTGGAACCGCGTTGGTGTGAAAGCCCCATCAGTCAGCTTCATGAGGTCGTCACCTGGAAAGGTTTTCAATTAACACGTGTGCCTTTTTCAAGAGTCAATTTGTGAAATTACTTGCCTTCTGAATGTGTTTGAGACCATCAGTTGTGTTGTGCAGAGGTAGGGTTAGTGCACAGNGCTCCCTTTTGCCTTGATGACAGCTTTGCACACTCTTGGCTTCTCTCAGCTTCATGAGGTCGTCACCTGGAATGGTTTTCAATTAACACGTGTGCCAAGTTGTCAAGAGTCAATTTGTGGAATTACTTGCCTTCTGAATGTGTTTGAGACCATCAGTTGTGTTGTGCAGAGGTAGGGTTAGTGCACAGTGGAAAGCCCTATTTGACTACTGTTGTAATCCATATTATGGAAAGAACGACTCAACTCAGTAAAGAGAAATGACCATCCATCATCACTTTAAGAAATGAACGCCAGTCGATCTGGAAAATGTCAAGAACTTTGACTCTATCCTCAATTGCAGTCGCAAAAACCATTGAATGCTATGATGAAACTGGCTCTCATGAGGACCCCCCCGGGAAATGAAGAGCAAGAGTTAGCTCTGCTGCAGAGGATAAATACACAAGAGTTACCAGCCTCAGAAACTGCAAATTAAAGCACCTCAGATTAGAGCCCACTTAAATTATCACAGAGCTCAAGTAGCAGACAATCTCAACATCCACTGTTCAGAGGAGACTGCGTGTATCAGGCCTTCATGGTCCAATTGCTGCCAAGATCCACTACTAAAGATGAACAACAAGAAGAAGAAGAAGAAGAGAATTGTTTGGGCCAAGAAACACAAGGATTGGACATTAGACAATGGAAATCTGTACATTGATCTGATGAGTCAACATTAGAGATTTTTGGTTCCAACCTCCGTGTCTTTGTGAGACGCAGAGAAGGTGAGCGGATGGTTTCTGCATGTGTGGTTCCCACCCTGAAGCATGGAGGAGGAAGTGTGATGGTGGGTGGGGGTGGGGCTTTGCTGGTGTCACTGTTGGTGATTTATTCAGAATTCAAGGCGCACTTAACCAGCATGGCTACCAAAGCATTCTGCAGTAGCTAGCAAAATATAAATCATATTCTGGATTTTTTTAACACTTTTTTGTTTACTAGATAATTCCATGTGCTCCTTTTATAGTTTTGATGTCTTCAGTATAAATCTACAGTGTAGAAAACATTTAAATAAAAAATAAAAAAATTAATTATGTCAATATTTGTGTTTAAAATATGGAATGCACTATTATTAAAAATAATGTTTGTGTGTGTGGTTTACGGAGGGCGGCGCCCCCAGAATTTAATTCGTTCACAAATCTTGGCAAAACGAAAGACGTTTGTGCTGTCAAACATTCGCTTAACCGCAGGCATTGGTGTGGAGGTGTGGTGTAACACATTTTGCCCAAGACTTTTTCTTTATTTTCTCGATGATACTAAAAACAACTGGTTAAGTGATCATTTTGGCATTGATAAAAGGAGAACCTGTATACCAGATGATTGATAACACAAATGGAACTACTTTTTTTTTCTCGCAAAAATGTAATGAAATATAAAGAAATTAGGTTAAATTGTTAACATACTGTAGGTTCAAGAGCATGGACACGCCTAAAACTCCGCCTCGAACCACGGCCACCCCTATTTATATCCGGCAAAACTTCCGGCCACTGCTTGTCTCCATCCTTTCATTTTTTTAAATGTCTTTAAATTTGTTTTGAGGGAAGTTAACATAGCAATTCAGTCAATGGAAATTCCAAAGTTCCGTAGGAGACACATATTGTTTAAGCAAAAGGAAATCAAGTTGACATGAAATCAGATATAGTTTAATTTGGTTTAATTTTCAACCAACATATTTACATAATGGGATAAAATAGTCCCACTCATTGTGTCTACTGTACTGTAAAATTCACCTTGCACACTACCATCGTACGTACTCCATACCAGAATACAAAGTACAAAAGATAAGAAAATGGTTTTGTTTTTCGGTTCTTGCCTGTATGCCAACCACCATTTTGAATTTGAACCAAAATGACTCCCATATTACACCAACATGAAGAAGGCCTCACTCAGCAGTCAACCATTAGAGGAGGCCTAACTTAAACACTGCAATCAGCCTTTGTTTATCATATGCTTTTGTGTGAGTTTAAGCACAGACACACCCAGCTACATGCAAAGCAAGCAAGGTCCACGCTCGGACTAGAATATTTACCAATCATATATGTATTGTGAGTCACAAAATAAAAAAATAAAAGGTTTTGCTTGAAGAGAAGAAAAAAACTTGAAAACAAAGAAAAATGTTGGCACGTGTTTGCATTTTTGTTCACCTAACACAGCCCACATGTGACAGACCCATGCAGATCTTCAAGATTACGCAGAGGATTAACACACAAAAAAAAACATGCGTTGAAAATTAGATTGAGATTGGGCTCCCATACTCTGCACGGTACTAATCTACTGTCTGCGGGCTGAAGGCTGTCTGTATAATGTTACGCAAAAAAAGACCTTGCGGTCATTGGCATATCCTTGTTTTTTTCTGATGCTAATTCAATTTTTTGTACCATATGTGCTGTGTATTCTTGCTGAATGGCATACTGTATTACTAAGGTTTAATTGACAAGTTACAGGTTGAATACCAGTTTAAAAGAGACATGGATTTGAATATTTGAAACAGGAAGCGAGCCACGTTGTTGGAGGTGGAGCTTTAGTAGCGAGGCAGGTCACTCATTGTGTTTGAGTGTGTAAAGATTTGATCTCCATAGCAACGTATTGTACCTGGTGGTTACTTTTTATCTTTGTTGTGACTGCTGCAGATAGTGACCAAAACACATGGTTTCCAGGGGAAGAGGCTTTGACTTTTAAACCGTTTTGCTAAACACTTGATTCATGAGTTATTTAGTGAAGGCAATGGGCGTACGCTGAAAAGGAAATTATTTACAACTGTTTTAGAGTAAACTAGAGTAGATTATGCTGCTACTACATGATGCCTAAAGGGGTGTAAACAGCATGTCTTGGCTTGTGTTTCACAGTCTCAGTGAATATGGACACATGTGTGTTACTAAAGTCTAATTTATGCAATGACATTTGGTGTATGGGCATGAAATCAACCAATGTTGATCAATGACTATTCTTCTGATGCCTTATTGAAAGAAAAACAAGAATATCAACCTCAACCTGTTTCTTGGTAGATTGGCCCACCAAAACCAACATGTCTTTTTAACTGTTGGATATATTCTCATAACATTTGGTACGGATTTCAGTGGCGTCCAGTAGAACCATACATACTTTGATGCTCTCTTCATTTTTCATGAAGCAACAACCACGTCAACATTCACATCCAATAACAATCCCATCAGTTTCTGCTATAATATGTTAAGAGTAAATACAAGCAGTAAGGTTAAGTACAGCATTACCTAGCCACGTACAGTATAAGTAGAATCTTGCCTTGTTAGCTTTTACGTGTTTAAAGTGTGTTTTGTAGAATAATCTGCTTCCAAATTCCTTCACGTTAAAAAGGCTGCAATGTCAATAACATTTCTGTGGAAGGCATGAATGGGAATAGGCTATGTGCCTTGTGAATGGCAACGATGTTAGTCTTTTTGATGTTTAGAACAAGCTCTATATTACTGACAGATGTGCAGGTTTAATTAATAGCACATTGTTAATTGGAGAATGCCTAGTATGATTTGTAGCATATGGTATATAGGCTTGTGTCGTCAGAATAAACATTGAGAGCTTGGTTGGTAAATAGATATTATTTATATACACAGTAAACTGTAAGAGACCTGATACAGATCCTTGTGGGACTCCTTTGTCAGATAGCTGGGGATGTGAAACCATTGGCTACAACAGATTCAACTGTACACCTTTTTTATTCGATTTATAAAAGCTGGAACTGCAATGAACATACCTGTGTTCCTGATGTTTTCCGTTCCAGTTAATTGTTGCATACAAAAGTGTGAATGTAGTGGAGTGTGATTGAATCGGGGAACACAAGGACTGAATGGATAAAATCCGATGGCACATGGGAGGGCCAGCACTTTTTTGGACTTTGTTAGACTGTCCTTATTCACTGCAAAAAAAAGGCCTTGAGACATATTATCTGCAGAAATGTCAGTGTAATTAGACATTGCCATCCATAAAAATGTGGTAAGGGTTTGTTCTTATGAATGGATCTCTCACACATATTAGTCATAACAGCATTGCTGGAGTATGAATCATACAACATTCAGAGTGAACTTGTGAGCAGATTTGTTTAAGCCCTTTACAGATTTCCCTGACACATGTAATTACAAAAAGGTAAACATATAATTTCTTTAGACTCCAGACAGAGGTGGAGGAAGTGAAACAAACACACACAAGTACACACATAATCTTAATACAGCAAAAATAATATTGCCTATAACAAAACAGCTCCCCCAACTAACGCCCCTTTTCTCCTCCATAGGTTTCACCAAACCTCTAAAACATTTTTCATCCAGCTAAGACGTGAGAATGAGCTAAAGTTAGGGTTTTATAAGCATGATAAATACCACTTGTTGAGCTAAGTGTTACTTATCTCTACTAGGTTCTAAAATCCTCCTCTGACATTCCCACTGCAACCTAAAACGCTTTCTTTTTCAGGCTTGACTCCAATGTCTTTCCTGTTACATTTCTTTTTCAGTTCAACTGAGTCTTAGTGATGTAAATCGGTGGTATTTAAAACACTGTTAGTATTGTTCTGGGGCTACATAGAGGTGGTCACATTTTAATTTATAATGCTTACGAGAGTTGCCCTTTTACTACTTGTTTAATGTCTTGACATAATAAAGGTTTGACATGGAGTATTGAATAATAACAACTTACGTAGTAGAGTGGGAGTTAGACCAGGCTTCGTTGTAATTAGGCTGTATTGTTTAATAAAGTTCAATTAGAGAACCAATCGGCTGGTTGAGTGATGAAGACTTAGCCACTGGGGGCAACAACCAATATATCGAGGGCAGCTATAAGATATCCTGGCCAGGTTCCCATATCTATGTACCAGTCTTTGTTACAGTCAGATTAGAAACTTAAGTGGCAAGAATGGAAATAATTAAAAAAGCTGAGAAAAAGGTAAATTATTGATATATGATGGCTGTTGGGTTGGGGTTAGGGTTTTTAGTTGATGGATTCCGATATTGCTTTTTAACGTTAACAACACAAATGTTTGACATCTGACAGTTTTTTTAAAGTATTTTAAAACTACGATTTACTTTTACATGAGTTAGTGATTTGAGGATGTCAAACCGAATTGTCAAAATTGTGTCAGGTGACCTGTACCTGAAATGAATTTAATTCTACAAAGCAGAGCTGCTAACTATATTCTAAACATGTCAGTGCTCTTTTTAACCCAACCTGCACCCCAATAAATTAATGTAGCTAGTTCATATGTTTTACTAATGCCCTTTCAAATAATGCTATATTGGTTCTGTACAATAGGTTCATTCTTATGCATTCTTACGCATGCCTATTATTCTTATTTTAACAATACATTTAAAATCATCTATAAAATGCACATTGGAGTTAGTTTATGTGCACAACATTAAATTGTACAGTGGAATTCTCTTACTTGCGACTGAACGTTTTAGACAGAACTTGAGGGATTTTATATGGCTGAATAAAAATAGAAATGATTGACATATGACATATTTATAATGTATCATTGATATGTAGATGTGAATGATATCATCAAGTGCAACTCCACTCTGCTCTTGTAGGGAAGAATGAGTTCACACTGTATTTAGTGTTAGTCAACCTTTTGCTGAGTTGCATAACCAACTATTCCTTCCTTTGTATATTTCGAGCATTTCTGTTTTCACTTAAACCTGAAAAAAGAAACCATCATAGACAGACCACATGTCCAGACAGCTACCACCAGGGAAGCAGCATACACACATTCTGCATTCTGTCTTGTTGAAAGGTTATAGCCTGAGGGTCGCTACAGAATGGCTTTTGACTATTGTCTGACGTGGTAAAAAAGACAGATCTTCAAAAAAAATCTTCATGTTTGACCTACAAATGTATTCAAATAAGTCCCATCATTTGAAACCGTACAAAGCTAAAACAATGGAGGCTATTGTGAGCAGCACTCTGATTGGAAACAGATTTGATACACACAATTCTCACTACTACTCTAATTCCAAATTGGCTCAAAAACCACACTCATTATAAGACTTCCGTTTTCTGTTTCCAGTTTCTGCCAACGTTCAGTTGTCTTTGCATTGTCCTACAGCCTGCAGGGACCGAAAACAAATGTCACGTAAATACTAGAGTATGAGCCTATATGAGAATGTGTTATTTCTTGAGGGCTCCGTCTGTGCATGAGTCACGCTGTCCAGTCTCTTGCTTTGAAATATCCCGTGACACACCACTGCTGCAGAGTTTCCACACATAACCACATGCCATACAGTGCGGAATTACACGTTGTGTGGTTCCATGTGTCTTGTATCCAAGGCAACCACGCTAAAACTATTTCCATATGCATCTGGCATACTCATTTGCTCTGTGGTAAACCCCGTTGCCATAGCGACGATGGGTGTGGCATAGGGGGAGAGGGATATGGGCAGTGGACGGGGGGGAAAAGTGTTAAGAGGGATCATACAAGGACAAACATAGAACAAACATAAGAGGAAGGTACAGTGTGTGTGTGTGTGTGTGTGTGTGTGTGTGTGTGTGTGTGTGTGTGTGTGTGTGTGTGTGTGTGTGTTTATGATATAAACACAGGAGACGGATAAAATGCATATGTGATTCATAGAAATAAGAGGAAAAGGTACAAACTAACCTAGCACGCTATACATAATCTTTGTTTCATGAATCAGGAAATGCTGCTCTTCAAAAAGAGAAGAAGGAAAGAGCAGGAGACTGAAATTCAAAAAGGGAACCTAACTTTTTGTGGGCACTGGTAAACTGGGCGCATGGCCACTAAGCTGAGTAGTACCAGGTTTTTTCCATGGAACATGTTGGTTTTCTCTCCATATCCTCTTTTTCCTCCAAGTTTTTCTGACCATGCTTTATTGTATTAGTTCAAACCTCTGTTAGAGTTAAACAATATCAAGTTAGACTGTGGTAGGAAAAGGAACATCACGGTTGATTGATCATTCTGTAGCAATTCTGTGCAAAAATGTCAGCCTGAATAGTAAAATAGTAGGTAAATAGTAGCCGTAGAATGGGACTGTTGTGTTATCAGTCATTTCGCTTCAACTTACATTACTTCTACTCTATTTACAGGCTGTATACAGCTATGCCCAGTTTATTCACCTAATTGGCTTTTTCAAACCTTTCAAAGTTTATCCTAGAAAAATGCTTTTCAATTGAATGGAAAAACGACATGTCTTGTTGTGGCTGTCAAACTACACATGTGGTTAGGGTTTATACAGTTTGTAATGATAGTTGAGGGAAAAAATGATGAAAATTCAATATAACTTTTGTAACAGTATCTTCTTAACTTCCTGTTATTGTCAACAGTTTTTTTTTTTTTAAATAACCTGGAACCCCACACACTATGTTCAATGTTTCCCACAGATCTGAAATATACTTGTGGCGGTATTCGAGAATGGGGAGGGGGGTAGCTGGTGGAGGAGACCCTTCACGCGATAGCGGAGCAAACAGGTAAAGTAGGGGCCGTTGTCCTTAATCGATCGCGGATGGCGTCGATTGCTCGAGGATAAAAAAAAATGTAGCCTAAGCCTAAATGGGTCGGGAAATATACTTTGGCGGGCATTGAATATACCTGGGTAAATAGTAACAATTGTGAATATACCAAGTAAAGTCTATGTGTGGGAAACCCTGATGTTACATGTATTTGGTTGCGCTATTTGACTTTGAAATTATGCTAGGTTCTTTTTGTAAGTAACATGGTAAGCTAGCTACTTGTACATGCTAACAGTTGTTGTTTAAGCAGTAACACACACTTCCCTTAACTTGTTCTTGTGTTCTTGGTTTCAGAAAGACTTTGTTTGAAAGGTGCTTCACTTCAAACTTGTGAATATATAATGATATATAGGCTACCAAATAATAAATAATAAATATTACTCTTACTATAGTGCTATTTTTTTTTTTTTTTGAGTCAGTCAAAACACCTGTGTGGCCTTGTGTGAACACTACATTGCATCCCATTGTACCCATTTAGTGTGGTGATGATAGGATGTTTTAATTAAAGTGTAGTGTGCATAAGAAACAAAACAATCACTCTGTCTACAGGACATTGTTATTCAGTAGAGGCAGGGATAATTGGAATATACTAAGAATATTTCAAATGTAAATGTATTTTTTATGTAATTATGGTCTGTTAATAATAATAATAATAATAATAAACTGTAAATAATTATTATATTGTCCTTGCTCATAAAATACAACACTACTACTACAATTGATAATTACCCTGATTGACGTTTTATAGTCTATTTTACTCTGCGTAAATTACAAAGGGTTGTCAGTAGCAGGTTGAAATGTACATCTCACAATGGCTGTTCTCCGTACTTGATGCAAACATACTGTAGGGGTTGTATAGCGTACGTGTATTACATGACTGGGAAGGAAACAGCTTTCTCCCCTTTTCCAATGAAGTACTCTCACAAACTGAACAATAAATGACTTATTTCTAATGGGACAGTGTCATTTCAGCACATACAGTATCTTAAAATGGAATGACTTCTTTCTAATGGGAAAGTGTCATTTTAGCAGGCAGTCTCTACACTTTTGTAAGCTAAACCAAGCCAAAATGCTGTAGTTCACTGAGAGAACCTCCATCAGCACAGGCTCTCATTCACTTAATGCATGTTTAAGGCAACCCAATGGGATGGACAGTAAATAATACTGGCAGAAGAGTATCTTTCCAAAACATTTATAATAACTAACATAAAGAAATACATTTGTAGGGTGTGTCATTGGAACACCATGCACTTGGGTCTGCACCATACACAAGTTCTAGATCCAAGCTGGTTCAGAAACATTACATTGCGATAGAAAAAATTAAAACATGCCTTTTTTCAAGTTATAGCAACAGTTCCTTAAAATGTCTGTGCTTGTCCCTCTGTACAGCCTTGTGCTAGAATACCAGAGGCCCCCATAGAACCTGCTGTTCCAGAAGAACGTAAAGTAAAACAGTTCCATTTTTCTGAGAGGAAGGGTTGTCTTTCACTATGTAATGGTGTAGACGGCTCAACAGCAACACAATGGGGCCTTAAAACAAAAAGGGGCTGTTCAGTGTTTACAGGAAAGGCTGCTGGAAAAGCTATTGTTGAACTGGTGCAATGAAACCACCCACTTAAAAAAACATCACATTTGGTGCTTGTGTCATGCTAATCTCACGGCAACGAGAAATTTTCGTGCCAACTTGATCCTAATTTGATATGTTGCTTGATTTGCATCGATGAGTGACTATATGTCCTGTGTGACTTTTATGGTCGGGTGCAGCACAGGGGCAAGAGAGTTACAAGCATCAACACACCCTCAGTACCGGCCCACATAGAGAAGCTGCAACACACTCTGAGATGCCCTTGTGACGGACAGCTTTGTGCATAGCTGACAGCCGATAGGTCCTCTGAGATGTGTATAGGGTGTTAAAGCTCACCAAGTGTTAAGGTCTGTTTTTC
Organism: Notothenia coriiceps; assembly: GCF_000735185.1. Taxonomy (NCBI): domain Eukaryota; kingdom Metazoa; phylum Chordata; class Actinopteri; order Perciformes; family Nototheniidae; genus Notothenia; species Notothenia coriiceps. The sequence continues at coordinate 118,742 of NW_011362915.1, read as the reverse complement.
GTCACATTCATTTATCCTGCCCTGTCAAACAAGAAATATCAGCAGCCGGCTTGGTTTGTGATTTTCCAGCAAACAATCTCAGGCTATTGATGTTGTAACAACAGAAAATCTGACAATCTCTAGAAGCATGTGACTAGACATGATCAAAGCCTCTTTACAATTGATTACAGAATAAATGGCCGTACACGAATACCCGCTATGGACAACATTAAAATGAAACTTCACAGATGTAGAACTGTTAATTTATTACCCTTAGCTAAGCACGTGGGTTGTCCAAATATGCCTGAATGCAACTTTTACAACTAAAACAAAAAGCTGAATGAACCAGAGGCTTTTAAAAAAGCCAGTTCTTAGCTGGTCCGAATGATTGTTTGCAGTATCGAGGGACAACAGGATTGATCTCAAACAGCTTTGTTGACCTACGGATGCATCTGACATCTTACTTCTAACTTTATCTACCAAGCAAACATGTCCAAAGGGCAAATCATCTGATGATTCATTGTGATTTCACGTTTGTTTAGTCGTCATGTGATGGTTTCTTGGCTTGAAAGAACTGTTGAAATCAGGGTCTGTATCAAACTTGTTAGAATTGCACTTTATATTGCTAATTTTTGTACCTTTACTCACAACAAGGTGAAGGAGTATCCTTTTAAAATCAGTTCTTAAGTGATCAAAGGTAGGCCCTGAGCAGGAATAGCAAGAGACAAGGATTTAGCCAAAATCTGTAGATATTTTAATTTTAATTTATTTTAAACTGGAATTAAATAACACCAGACTAAAGCTGCAAGAGATTTTGCTGCCGGCAGATGATGATCATACTCAAACATACAATAGGAATACATTAGTACCTTACAGTCAAGTACAGACCAAAAATATTTAAAATTAGATATGCAAACTTTGTCGATAATCTTTTTCTGGTTTGCACCCCGAAAGTCATATTGTAAAATGCAAATATTAATGCTAAATATACACTTTTCTGAAATATACATGTTGCCTATTATATCGTACTCATCATGAGCAATCTAAAAGTTTCTAAAAGCTGTGGTAACCTCTCTTTCTGACCTCAAGTGAAAAATAAAAGTAACAAAACTTCCAACATGACTTTATGTTCAGAATTCAACTTTAAATTGTAAATAAGGTAATGCAAATATATATCCTTTTCCTTATAGAATTTTGCATTTTGATACATTTGGGCCCAAATAAATAGTGGCTTATAGTGTAACATTTTATTGAAACATAATTAGATTATTTACAGTCTTAGTAATGAGAGTCATACGACCAACAGAAAGCATAGTTCATGGCGGAATTACTGAAATTCAATTTGACGTTCCGAGAGCAAGATCTGTTTTGAATGAACCTCACACATGATTCAAAGCCTGGTGATGATATATGATATGATCAGCATGATTTCACTTCAGTCATATGGATTTTGCAACAGGAGCAGGAATTGCCCTTTAGTGCTGTCTACTTGTGTCCCAACCAATTTGTTTCCTTTGTGTTGAAAGCGCAAACTCATATCGATATTGCCACATGTTATTTTCTTAATTTGAGTCAGTCCTCTGTGCTTTCTAACTCTGTGCACTCAAATGCCTCCCTCTTGGACGCGCATCCATTTTGGCTGAAAGAAAATGGGAGTCTATTTTGTTTTTAGTGCGTTTCCATGCTAATAAGGAGGTCAAGAGCCAATGGCGAGAACAAAAGGTAAAAGAAGATTGAGGATATGGTGGAGGGATTTTGGATTGGTAGTGCCAAGAATCATGACTCATTGTGGTGAGGGACTGGAGGAGGAAATGAATGGGGGGAGGAGAAGAATGCAGGGCGGTATTGGTGGAAGGACGGTAGAAGGTTGAGCTGCTATGTGTGCCAGTGTAGTTTCCCACTGTTGCATGTTGGGAAACATGGTTCAGTTATAGTGTTGTCAGGAATACTATGGGCAATACTAGATTTGATATCAGTGTTGTGCAACAAGAAATGTACAGATGTTTACACAGTGAGTAGTTCTCTAGGGAAAAGGCATCAGTTATGAATTATGGACAGGTGTTTACCAACCATGCATCACAAGTCTTCTTATCTGAGGCCGTGTACATGGACAGATACATGAGCACACAGTTGTTTATAAGCCTAAATAAACTTTGAGTCTTGTTGATTGTTTTCAAAAGCCTCAGGCTCAATGGCATTAGCCGACCTTAACTCTTGGTCGACATTGATGAAAGCCAGCTGGTTAGTGCTGTTCACCTGGTTTGCAGACATAAGCTTACTGAACAGTACATGTGATGTGTGTTATATTCCCAACCACACAAAGTATTGCATAGAGTTAGCCTGCAGCAGCCAAGGAATTTGGAGCCCTAAAGCATCCAAAAAAAAACTTCTTGAAAATGGCTTATTGTAACAAACCACCTTGGTAACGGCTATGATCCAATTTCAGATATTGAAAAATTGTGCTCCTCAAATTACAATTTCTGACTCTAAACATTTTAAATATGGCAGTTTGGAAACCACAACACTTCCTGTACGCACAAATGGGTCAAACAAACACAATACTTTCCCCTATGAGGCCACTGTTAGTGTCTTTAGTAAAAAGCCGTTGACTTAGTCTAAGCTACGTAATGTACTTGTGTTATGTAATTAACTCAAATCAAGTATGCAACATACTCTTAGCTACGTTATGTACCACAATTTTAACCCATATCAGGAAATGTTCATAACAAGGTAGTATTGTTGGCTTAACCGAATGAAGGGGTAACTTTTTAGGTGTAAAATAAAGAGCTTTTTGAACATTACAGCATGGAAACTTGTCACAGTCTAGGCCCACAATACTAATATGAACCTGAAAATAAGCATAATAGTGCCCCTTTAACCAAGTCTATCAGATACTCTGGTACATGCATGGGTTGTCCAGTGCGTAAAAAAAATTGGTCTAGAACTTCAGACCAAGCGTTTTTTTTTAGAAATTGGTAAGCATACATGTATTTGTTTTCTCTGTGTTTAAAACAGAACCAGCACAATGTGTCTTGTCTTGAATGTTGTTTGTAGTATGAGTTTTGGGGTATGACATCCAGCTGCTTTCCCATGTATTATTTATGATAGAAATTGTGCTGGTTTGCCATCTTTGTGAGGGAAAAATCAAGTAGCAACAGTCAGCTGCCTGTGAGCTAAGCCTTGCAAAAAGACTTCCAAGTAGGAAGGTTATTTCTTTATAAAGACTACCAACACCAAAGCTTGCATAAATCAAGTTTTTATGACATTTTGGGAACAACATTGTTTTAGCTGTGTTTTGTGAAATGTAATGACTTCTCGTGTATTACATTGCATATAACAGCTGAGGGAAGGCAAGGCTCTATAAAGAGCCTAAACAAATATGTCATTTAAAAAAAAAATCGAATTAAAAACCAATACATTCCAGTAGTAAATGTACAATAACATAGTATGGTTGTAGAAAGGAGTACAGTCATAGAAACATTTATAAATTATGGTGTAAAAGGGATATGTAGTTAATATATATATAAAAACATGAAAAATAATCATTTTGAAAGTTATAAACACTCACAGATTTAAACCAGCTTTCATTCTAAGAACTAATAAACTCTTATCAACCTCCCACCAACCTGCCCCCACACACAGACTGCTTTTTGTTCTAATACATAGCTGCTGCTTAACTTAGAACATTTTTATTTTCTATTTATCCAGACCTGCTGAATAACTGTAGTGTGTTTGAGTAGTTTTACCTGAAGACACACACAGGAGATCAAAGCAAAGAAATAACTATTCTCCAATCCTCTCGAAAGACATGGTTTTCTGTAACAACACAGGGCCTGCAGAGAAACCAGGTAATGGTTTTGAATGACTGGACAATGTGTCATAGAAGTGTAATGTTACAGCTCTGCCTCCCTCTCTGAGCCAGACATGCAGCCAATGGCAGCGCAGCAGAGTCCCCTCCCACAGCCACAGGCTTTAAAACTCCACTGCAGCTTTTTCTCTTTTCTATCCACTCTGGTCTCTCCCCTCTGCCTGCCTGCCTGCCTCACCAACCGAGCCATTTGGTCTGACCTTCCCAGACTTACTTCATCCAAAAGAGAAAAAAAGCCTCCAGCTTTCAGAATGACCTCCTTTAAGAAAAGCTCTTACAGCGTGAGAAGTTCCAACGCCCCACGGAGCTTCAGCAGCATGTCCTACTCTGGACCGAGCGCAGGCAGCCGCAGCAGCAGTAGCTACAGTGTCAAGAATTCCTATGGAGGAGGCAACAGGAACTTTGGAGGCATCACCAGCTCCTCTGCCTATGGCCTGAACTCAAGCATGGGTGGCGGAAGCATGGGAATGAGTGGAGGCATGGGAATGGGTGGAGGCATGGGAATGGGTGGAGGTTCAGGCATGGGAATGGGTGGAGGTTCAGGCATGGGAATGGGTGGAGGTTCAGGCATGGGAATGGGAATGGGTCATGGACCTATCACCGCCGTCACAGTGAACAGGAGCCTGCTGGCCCCCCTGAACCTTGAGATTGACCCCACAATCCATGGTGTCCGAACCCATGAGAAGGAGCAGATCAAGACCCTCAACAACCGCTTTGCTTCCTTCATTGACAAGGTAAGAGCCAATGTGTGAAAAAAACAGTCAGGCAAGCTCTTTGCCTCATTGTAGTCTTCATGCAGACAGAAAATGCTTTGAGTGTGAATTTCAGTCACATAGTGTAGTCAACGTATCTTCACAGTGCACATTGTTTGATAATGAGCTTCATATGTTTGCCACATGTCCTGTAATGCTGATTTCCCAACTTTCGTTGCATGTAAAAAGTAGATGTATTACCCCTCTCTGCTCTCGTCAACTCCCACAATTACAGAAAACAAATGTGCTGAAGTGTGCTCAGGGTTAGGGTTAGGCCGTCTATCTTTTTGGCTCGGCCTGCCCTTTTATAGTGATGAAAAACAGACTCGCAGAGTGAGAGAAAGATCGAGAGAAAGCGTAGGGTGTGTCAGGTCAGAGCTCAGGACTTGTGATACGAGTTACCTTGGGAATGGTCCCTCCCTTAGCTGGGGTGTGGCTCTTTCTGCTGCCCTGGTGGCCACCACCCCTCCCAAACACACATACGCACAAACATTCACACAATCATTACCTCAATGACAAAAACTTCTTTCATGGCGACACTTTTTAAAATGAGTGCCCTTTGGGAGCTTCTTCATATTAATCATTTTAATCCGCATCCAGCAGCATATAATACTTAGGAGTGTGTGTGTCCTCTGAGGCCTCAGCAGCAGTTGGTTAATATTTAAAAAGGCCAGTTGGTTTCATGTTCTGGTCAATGCCAGCTGACTTGCTACATATCAACTGTCCTTTTCCTGGTGCAATGATTAAAAGAGCATTTTGCATGCTTCAACACAAAGCAGATAACTTCCAGCCTATCATCTCTTATCTTGTGGTGACAGTCCATTTAAAAGCACCTTATTATCTGTATTTACTCCAGTTCAAATGACATTCCTGGTTGGATTTCACCTGTAAAGTACAATGTATCAGAGCAAGGTCCATCAAGGTGTATATCTGCTTTGGCTGCCTTGCTTTTAAAGTTCACAAATATGCAAACTCCCCACCTTTCATCATGCGACCTCACTTCTCTCTTCACCTCGTACATCGCCCTCTCTTTCCCTCTCCGTCTACCATTCTCTGCACTCCTCTCATCACGTCTATAACAAAGTCAAATATTTACCTTCCTGCATATGCCTGCGGATGCAACTTTGCTTCACCCCCTTCGCTCTCTGCGTATTTGTCTTCTCTCGCCAGCTATACAAAAACAGGAAGACATATAGGAGAAGGGTTAACTCGCTTTAGTCCTCCATTACCATTTTTTTCCAACCTCGTCCTGACTTCCCTCCCCTCTACCTCCTGTCAGGATGCATGCAAGTCAGGCCTTCCTATGGAAACGCAGCTCCAAAGTTAGATAATAACATCAAAGCCTGTAGACGTTGAATAGAAGGAATGGAAAGTTGATCCTGATGATTGAGTATCAGAATGTTATGGCCCATATTGTCAGGACAGAGAACACTGCAGTTACATCATGCTTGCTTACCATTCATAACAAATTACAGTAAACAATCATGTAAGTCGCTAATTCTTTCTAAAGTCTTTTTGATATGTTTCTCATAGTAACCATAATAATAATTTGATGCCACTTTCTTCACACATCAGGTCCGTTTCCTGGAGCAGCAGAACAAAATGCTGGAGACCAAGTGGAACCTGCTGCAGGGACAGACCACAACCCGCTCCAACATCGACGCCATGTTCGAGGCCTACATCTCCAACCTGCGCAGACAGCTCGACGGGCTCGGCAACGACAAGATGAAGCTGGAGGCCGACCTGCACAACATGCAGGGCCTGGTGGAGGACTTCAAGAACAAGTGAGTGTGGAGGGGGGAGGGAGAGCCAGCTGCTTTGTGCAGGCCTTTTCCGCACCATAAAGAAGCAAATTGTTTATCTAGCAATAATCTTTTTATATAGGTTGCAGTGGAAGATTTGCTAAATGCGAAAAACTTGTTCCTATTTTATACATTAGCACAATGTCCAATTTGCACTCCAGGACTAGCCTTGCAGCAAACAGAGTTAATGTTTTTTTTTAGGAATACTCCCTACATCTGTCCATTGTCTTGCATCATAAAAACAAGGGAATTACATCACTGAGGAAGCATGTTCCAAACACCCATTGCATTGCATATGAATCAAAGTAAAAGTCATTTTACAGAGTCTTCAGCTTTAACCTAACCCTACAGCTTTTAGCAGACTAATGGGTGCATGCTGACGCGCAGTTCCCTAACACAAAATGGTACCAAACATATTTGTCAGCTGTCCAAAGACATATGGAACATATCAGCTGAGTTCAGAGGAGCCTCAAGAGAGAAATGTCAGTAACAGTGCTCATGCTCAACCACCTTTGTGTCAGGCACAAATGAGTTCAAGAGTTATGGATGGACTACTTGCACCTCCTAGTGGTACATTGGTGTATAAACTCTGGAATCTAAACAAGCGCTATTATGAAACTCTTCATGGAACTATATATGTTTTCTCTTAGATATGAAGACGAGATCAACAGGCGCACAGAGTGTGAGAATGACTTTGTTCTCATCAAGAAGGTCAGTATTGTGTCTTGTTTTTGAATTACAAATATCATACCATGTCTGCTTTTTTTCTCTCTCCTGAAGACAATGTCAGTTATTTGGTAATTAATTTTATCAAACATTTGTTTTGTTTCCAGGATGTTGATGAGGCCTACATGAATAAGGTTGAGCTGGAGGCCAAGCTGGAGAGTCTGACAGATGAGATCAACTTCCTTAGGTCCATCTATGAAGAGGTACGGCACAAAATCAGCTCAATAGCATTGGGTGCTTATTTTCTTAGCATTTGTTTGGCATCTTGACTCGCCCTCTTGTGCTGGATGGGTTTCCAAAATAAAGCAGGCGTATACTAATCTCTCTTCTTGTACTTCTTCAGGAACTTCATGAGCTCCAGAGCCAGATCAAGGACACTTCCGTCGTTGTGGAGATGGACAACAGCCGCAACCTGGACATGGACTCCATCGTTGCTGAAGTCAAGGCTCAGTATGAAGACATCGCCAACCGCAGCCGTGCTGAGGCAGAGACATGGTACAAGTCCAAGGTGATTAAGAACACTTTTAGATTTTTGTCTTATCCTCATGTTTCTATCATTTCTTTATTTAGAAATGTAGATATGGTTTGGGTGTTGAAAACTCAACTCGCCAAAAGTATACTTTACATTCATATTGAAAGAAAGGTGAAACATATGAGTTAATTAGTGGGCATGCAATGTTCTTGTCATTAGGTTTTCCTATTTGTAACGTTCTATATTGTTGATGTTTATATAGTATGAAGAGATGCAGACCTCCGCCAGCAGTTACGGAGAAGACCTGAGAAGCACCAAGACAGAAATCTCAGACCTCAACCGCATGATCCAGAGACTGACATCAGAGATTGATGCAGTCAAGGGACAGGTATGGAAAAAAGTGTTTTGGCACCATAGTACACCATTCTTATCAATTATATATAGTTTATCAGGAGTGTAGAAAAGCTTTCTTTAAAAAAAAGTGTCTTCTTCTCTTAGCGTGCCAACCTGGAGGCCCAGATCGCTGAGGCTGAGGAGCGCGGTGAGATGGCAGTGAAGGACGCCAAGGCCCGCATCAGGGACCTTGAGGATGCCCTGCAGAGAGCCAAACAGGACATGGCCCGCCAGATCAGAGAATACCAGGACCTGATGAACGTCAAGCTGGCCCTGGATATTGAGATCGCCACCTACAGGAAACTTCTGGAGGGAGAGGAGGACAGGCTGGTCAACGGCATCCAGTCAGTCAACATTTCCCAACAGAGCTGTAAGTCCTCCTATCAGTAAAACGATTTCAAAACGGTGTGTAATCTTTCTCAAAAGGAATGATGTAGACAATAAGCCGGGGAGTAAGGGGCTATATTTTCCGACTAAAAGCCAGAAAAACAGTCCAAGGCAGGTTTTGTCTCAATTAACCAATTCACAAGCAACATTTTTGTAAATAAAGAGTCTGACGATTCTCGGATTACATTTCTACCAATGCGTTAAAGTATTTTGTACGAACTAACTGTTTTCTACCTACCTTCTTTTAACAGCAAGCTACAGTGGTTTCCCCAGCAATAAGAGCGGCTACTCAAGCGGCTACTCCAGTGGTTACAGCGGTGGATACGGAGGCGGATATGGCAGCAGTAGCATGGGAAGCAGTAACATGGGCAGCAGTAGCATGCGTGACTTCAGCAGCGGAAGCAGCGGCGGCGGTTACACTACGACCCAGAGCAAGAAGAACGTTGTTATCAAGATGATCGAGACCAAGGATGGCAGAGTGGTGTCCGAGTCCTCTGAGGTCATTGAAGATTGAGCTGTCTAGTTCAAAGGTGTAGCTACCTGTCTGCAATGATCTCCTCGGCCATCTGCTGGTAGTTTTATACTTACACTTCACTCCCCCTGTACCCCCCAAATATGAAGTAAAATGCTTGCCAGCAATTTTCCAATAGAGCCTTAACATGTTCCTCATGAAGTAATACATGATCCTAACACTATGAAGCATCTGAAAGGGACCAAAGAATCTATTTTGTATGTCTGATGTCTGACTGTCTGAACTAAAAAAATGTAGTTTTGTCTCACAAAGTAGGATAAAAAATGGGCAAATTGCAACAATGAAAAAAGAAGATACATTCTAAAACACTCCCTTGAAATCTATGCAACAGCTATTCCATTCATGAAGGGCTGTATCTTTCAAAACGGTGTTGGATAGACAGTGGTATTGTCAAAGGAATGTGAATGTACTGAAACAGTGCTTAAGCGTTGTTGGTCAAACTAATGTCTTAAATTGCCTGCTGCAGTAGTGCATATCTTCCCTGTGCGCTTCCTGTAACTGAAACCTATCGACCCCTTAGGAGGCTGCCCACACCATACTGTTGTCTCTAGGTGCTGTTTTTGCTACCAAACCAAATAAAATGTGTTTACTGACAGAAAAACTAGATGTTGTTTTCCATTTTTTGATGATGATGGACCTACACTCCAATAAATCTGAAAGGAATAATAAGTGCTTAAGTAGTCTAGAATCTGTTATTTAGGACTTTTATATTGCACCAAGGACAGTAGCCTACATTAATTTAAAAAAATCTCAATGTATTAGTGTATCTTAAATATATGTACTTAACACTGAAGTAAAAAAGGTCTACTTCTATCAGTAGGAATAACTGGTAAAGATTAAGGTGACAATGTGTCAAATATTGTTTCTTTTGAGATGAGGGTAAAATAAACATTTGACTGGTCATGTTTAGATAGTGATAACACTGCTGTTTTCACTTGCAATACAACTTCAAGTTATACAAAGAGGGTTAAACCACCATGCAGGGCCGGTTTTTGGCATAGGGCGCCAGATCTGGGGGGGCGCTGCGCTAACGGATATAAAAAAATGTTTCTACAAGAAGGTGGAGGAGAGTCATAGATAGTTCACTTTAGTCTAAGTTATCTCAGTGGGTCTCAAACGTTTTGATCACAATTTATGTAAACACATATTTCCAAGGCACATCTTTATAATTATTAGGATGAATAAAAACAGGTTTGAAGTCATTTCAATGTATACTATAGGATAATAAACCAAAAATATCGTTTAGAACTGGAGATATTTAAAAATATGCATAAATAAATAAATGTTAACTAGGTGAAATAAGATATTAAATGAACAACAAAAATAAAATATGTTACATTTATTTGTTATTGGCTATGGTAGGTTATTGGTTATGTTCACATACTTATTCGATTATTAAAATGTAAACTGATCTTTTTCATATGGGTGTTTAAAGTTGTACCGCCTAGATCAGTGGTTCCCAACCTTTTTCAACTCAGGGCCCACTTAAGTATCACATTTTTTTTCGCAGCCAACATTCAACCATAAACAATACGGAGGCTAATTTAAGTTCTGATTGGTCCATTCAGAACATGTGACACGTTGTTGATCCAGTACAGACCGCTGTCAAGGACTGTAATGACCGTTGCCAAGGAGGATCAAGAAAGAGAAAGGAAAAGAGGTTCAAATAAAAATAAAATGTTAATAATGAAATTATTTCCACACAAATCATAATAATAATATAATTATAATAATAATTTTGCTAATGATTTGGCGGCAAATATTGAATTTACATTTACACCCTTTAATATTTTATTTGGGTTTTTAGATGAAGGCCGCACACATTTAATAAATACAACTATTCTTCTGGCTAAAATACATCAATCAAGGAGCATTCTTAATTGAAGGTGTTTGAAGAGTAGATAAAAAGTACAATTTATTTTGGAAAACATTATCGCCACAAAAAATCAAAGGCTCATCACACCATGAAATGGGAAATAATTAGCTCTAACGAAGAGTGGGATTAAAGGAACAATAAATATGCTTGCCATGTTGTATTTTTTGGTGGTATTCGGTTGTCAACCTATTTTTCTTTGTGAAAAGCTAAAATCTCGCCTAGGGAAGCAAAAAGGTCAGAACTGGCCCTGACACCATGTGTAGCTAAATGTGTGTAAACAATTATAACCTGTTTATTTTTTATGGGTTCAGACACCGGGTTCAAACTGTGTTTATTTAGAAAGAGAAACCATTCCTAATATGGACACTGCTTTATAGTCTGGGTGTCACCTTTGATGTTTTTTTGGCAGGTCATTGGCTAATAAGGTAGTTAGCGGCTACTTAAGAGAGAGCTGACTTGTGGACCTTTGTATAGCGTGGGCCTCTCTAGGGTTAGGGTTAGGGTTAATCAGTACTCCATTTTTTTACGATATAGAGATTTTGAATTTTGTTACCTGTAGGCATGCATGTTATATTACAATAAAAAAGTCAACGTTGTAGTTGACGTAAACAAATTATTTGGGAATTTTACTTTATTTAGCACACCTTTGCAAGGAGGGTCAGGCCGATTGTCGAACCTCAGATTGAGGAGGAACAATGCGGATTCCGTCCTGGTCGTGGAACGACGGATCAGCTTTTTACTCTCGCAAGGATCCTGGAGGGGGCCTGGGAGTACGCTCATCCAGTCTACATGTGTTTTGTAGACTTGGAGAAGGCGTATGACCGGGTTCCCAGGGAGTCACTGTGGGAGGTGCTGCGGGAGTATGGGGTGAGGGGGTCTCTACTCAGGGCCATCCAATCTCTGTACTCCCAAAGCGAGAGCTGTGTCCGGGTCCTCGGCAGTAAGTCGGACCCATTTCAGGTGAGGGTTGGCCTCCGCCAAGGCTGCGCTTTGTCACCAATCCTGTTTGTAATATACATGGATCGGATTTCGAGGCGTAGTCGTGGGGGAGGGGGTCTGCAGTTCGGTGGACTAAGGATTGCACCACTGCTTTTTGCAGATGATGTGGTTCTGATGGCTTCATCGGTCTGCGACCTTCAGCACTCACTGGATCGGTTCGCAACCGAGTGTGAAGCGGCTGGGATGAGGATCAGCACCTCCAAATCTGAGGCCATGGTTCTCAGCAGGAAACCGATGGACTGTCCACTCCAANTGAAAGAATGGAGAATACAATG
>NW_011362915.1:101983-106660 GCF_000735185.1 Notothenia coriiceps | reverse complement strand
AACCAAAGAGAAATTGAATAAAACAAAAGAAAACACCAGCGATACTTAGCTCAATCAAAGTAGGATTTGCCTCCTCTTTGCCTCCCTCGTGACTCCCACAGGACTCCAATGTCTTTGTCAGTCTTGCTCCCACAGGACTCCAATGTCTTTGTCAGTCTTCGTCTGGTTGACGCTGAAGCCTAAGCTCCAGGAAAGAGCCACCTAAGATGGACACCTGATTGCTGAGTTCTCACAGCTGTGGGGGCACATCCCTCTAATTAGTTAACTTTCTTCAGCTGGTGGGCGACAGCAGATTGTTCCTGCCTATTGTAATGCAGGGTTGAGGCGCGTGACCCACTGAGACCTGTGTTACAGGTTGAGTTGAGCAGATCTGAGATTTAAAATCTCTCAGAAATTGCCGTTTTAGCTACAATAAATACAGAACAATTATACAGGGTAGAATAAATGAAACAGAGAAGTCTATTTAAACAAGAATATAACTTACAGTGATTGCTGAGTCAGTAGGTAGTGTCCTCACCGGCTCAAGATGCACACTATATACTGGGCCTGCGTGCGCATTCAGGTAGGCCCGCCCCGGGGCCGGCTACGTTTATAGATTTCTCAGTAGGTGAACGCTTGCATAGTGAGGTCAAGGGTAGTACCCATAGAGTCCAGTAGAGGGCTCTTCTGTGCTTATATAACTAGGGTTACAATATGTAACCCGTCGTTATGATCCCGCAGAATATCCTCTATATAGCAGATGTGCTCAACACAGCTCAACATGTTCAGTTTTAGCACCAGTTCTGCTACCTAGACAGTTGTTTAGGTCCCTCTCAGCACTCTGTGAACTTCTGATTTGAGGTTTGGTCATCAGTTACCTGTTTGATGTTGCCATCCTTGTCACGGTACAGTGTGTAAAGCTGATAGACTTTTCCATTCTGAACAAAATCTTCAGCCTCGTCCCAGAGCAGATTCTTCTTGGGGTTATTCTCACTTTTCTTCACTTCATTTTCATTTACGGCCTGTAGAGGAGGACAAGTCCCAGACTGTTAGTTAAGATTGCAAAGTGTGGTCATAAGCTCTGCTAAGTGCAAGTCTCATTTGTTTAATGCAAAGATGTTGTGACACCAGAGTAACTTATTCAGCTGTGTGTTATCTTTTAACAAAACGTGTCTGTTTTCAACTGCTAAAACAAGGAAGCCATGGAATCAGCCCATGGCTTGCTCATTCTTACAAATGAATAGAGTAACCACTTATTTATTGCAATTCTTGGTATATGATTTTGTGTTTTCATACATATTCCGGATATTATGTCTGTGTTTAATACTACAAAGCACTTATTGTATCATAGTAAAGATACTTCCATCCTCTAAGCTTATACGCATTTTAGCAAAATAACAGAGTATTTGTGTCTGAATATTTTGAGAAACAAAAGCTGTGGTGTTATGATGAAGGCATTATTTAATAGAATATCATTATTCTTCGTAATAGAAACTGCAAGCCCTATAGTCTGTTATTCAGCCATCTGATTGAACCATTGTCTATACACATATTCATTTCACCACCTCCGCCTACGTATCTAATGTCTATATGCAAACCCTTGTGTTGCATTTTGCCTTCCAGGGGGTAGCCTGCGAGTACAACAGGCTACCGTTCGGCTACTCCCTATCTCCAAGCACATTCTGCAAATGTGTGGCTGAACACCAGGATAGAACAAGATTTTTGATTTTTAAAACAAATTTTATTTGCATTTGTTTTAATACCCACCCTGCAAAAGAGTCGGAACAAACCTAATACATCACACAATCAAATAAATAAATAAACAGATTTTCATGACTACCAAATAAATATCATTTGAAAACACGATTTGAAAGCGTTTTACCCATTTAAAAACATCCTCTTTTACACACTTTAAAAACAAAAACTACACCTATCCTTTAAAACTTCAATATTAGAGAGTCATTCTCCCCCAGTGAGCACAGAACCTGCCCAACAGCCCACACATCCAGAAACCCCTGCAGATGATTGATCAGCGTATAGTACGCATGCTCCACCCTCAGACAGAGCACTGCATCCGTCCAATCCCACTCCAGCAAGTTGGTTCTTGCTTTTCCAGATTGCTAATTTTGCATTAGCAAACAAGACATTTATCAATAGTAGGGTTTCCTTCTTTTTCAGGATGTATTTGGGGTCATGGGCAAAAAGTGGTATGGAGAACACCTCCCCGAACCCTTCCACCCACCCCGGTAAACATTTTTTAAGATCAGCCAATCTGGGACAGGACACCACTAAATGCTCCAATGTTTCTGCCATAAAACAGAACGGACAGCCCCCCCTTGTGCCTGGGTCAAAATGAGCTCTGTATTTATTAGTGGCTATTGCACCGTGTATAATTCTCCATTGGATGTCAGCCATCAGATTTATACAGGATCCGCCAGCTGCCCTGAGGGGAAAAGCCCAAGCCAAACATATCCGTCCACCTCTACTCTCTGACGCCTGCGAGATAACTGAGGTTTAGCACCTTTACGCAGCTAAGATCTAGCTTCTTTCCATTGCAGGAGCTGAACTTTCCAGGTGTTAGAGTCCGCAGTGATAGCAGGACACCATCCTCCTCTCTCCATTCCCCCACCGCAGGACCCACACTCAAGGCAGGAAAGACATACTCATGTCCCTTTCTCCACTGGTCAGCCAGATCTGCATCCAGAGCAAAAGTCTGGTGGGATGGCGACAGCGACTACCACACCTCATCTAAGTTCTCCAAAACTCGGGTTGATCGAATGCCCGTCACCTCAGCCAGTTTCTCTGTGGAGACCCCCGACAAATGGCCAAGTTTTACCACTCCCGCTTCAATGAACACATTTTTTAGGGTGGCTGAAGAGAAAAAGGTTCCAGAAAGAAAACCAGTGTCAAACAGCCACATCCCAGGCCGGGGGTCAGGTGGTCTGGTAAAACTCAGAATCTTCCAGGAATTGATGACTGCGCAGTAAAAAGGTGCAAGTCCAGTTATCTTGTACGCAGGGGCCTTCAGCAGAAACAGGTGTTTATCAAAACCAAAGCCCCCTGCCCTCCAGAGCAACAACCGGGCCATAGCCAGCCAGCAGGGAGAGGCACCTTACAGCAACCGCGGAGCTGCCTGCAGTCTAAAAGCAGCAGTCCTTGCAGTAATGTCCACATGGCCCTGCACCCCCTCCGCCAAAGGTAGGTACAGGACCGATGCTGGCACCCAGTGATGACCCGACCAGAAGAAATCCACGAGGAGCCGCAGCAGTTGTTTCATGAGACCCGGCGGTGGGGTTAACACCTGGAGTCTGTGCCACAGAGACGAGGCAACCAGATTGTTGGCTACAAGAACTCTTCCCCTGTAGGACAGCTGGGGTAGCAGCCATTTCCATTTGGCTAATATTGCTTGCACCTTTCCCAGCAATCCCTCCCAGTTCTGTGCCACTATGTCCTCAGACCCCAATCAAACTCCCAGGACCTTTAAACCCTTGTTTCCCCAGCTGAGGTTACCAGGAAAACTGGGCCTATTTCCTAGACTCCACTGACCTACCAAAACTGCCTCACTCTTCTCCCAATTAACTTTGGCTGAAGCAGCCTTCCTATACAAAGCTAAACTGTCCTGTAGCTCCTGGATATCTCGCTGACCCTGAACAAAGGCACTGACATCCTGAGCTGACTCTGGCAGACACAGGCCCCTCAGCCGGTTTCTAAGTCTGCACAAAAGGGGCTCAATGGCAATGCTGTATAATAGGCCTGAGATAGGGCAGCCATGCCTGATCCCCCTTTTAACTGGTACACTGCCCTCCCCCCACCTTCACAACACAACATGCATCACTGTAAAAACACTTCACCCAGGACGAAAAATGCTCCCCAACACCAAAAGCCTGCAAAGTGGCAGCCAGAAAAGTGTGATCCACACCAGAGTTCCCGTTAGAATATTTTTTCGCCGGTCAACATGTCCGTTAAAGTTTAAATCTTTCGGACAAAATGAGAAAAGTGCCGGTCAAAGGTCTTCTTTGTTATTTATTGTGCTTTAAAACAAATTGATATGATTCGATATAAAACAAACTAATTACAGTAGATTAACTATTCAAAAGTGTACAGTAACTTATAATAACACGGGAATAATAAACGGAGCGCTCTCTCCCTCTCCTGGCAGCCCGTCATTATCATGCAGCTCGCGGATCAGTAATGAGGAGGGATGTAACGATACCAAAAACTCACGGTACGATAATATCGCGATAAAAAGTCCACGGTACGATATTTATCGCGATATTGAAAAATAAAGGAAAAAAATGTGAATTATTATTTTTTCTTTATTAAATAATTAGGGCTGTCAAGTTAACGCGTTAATAACGCAAAAAAAATAACGCCACTAATTATTTTAACGCGATTAACGCATGTGTATTTTTTGTCCTAGGCCGCCCCGTAGTTTCAGAGCGCATCGAGTTTACCGACAACTGCGCAGAGCGCTTGACTTTATGCAGGTATCCAGACAGCGGGACATTGTGGGAAAAGTCAGCACATCAGCACGGATACAACACAACATGATTGCAGCGTCCAGGCAGCTCCCGTTCGAGCATATGCCTTGAGTTGCACATAGCTCCAACGATCCAACACACACACACACACACACACACACACACACACACACACACACACACACACACACACACACACACACACACACACACACAG
>NW_011362915.1:61591-101941 GCF_000735185.1 Notothenia coriiceps | reverse complement strand
CTAAGTCCTCTAATCCCCCCCAATGGAACCAACCACTAACCCGAATTACCCAATGTGTTCGGTCTTGTGGACTAGTAAATGGTTCGGGTCTACTTTCATGACTTACTTGGGGCCATCTCAAGAAACTGTCAGAAAACACTTTTGTAAACAACTTATCCTTTGAAGCCGGTTGTCCAATAGTCTGATCCTTGTGTCCGTGGGTCCCGGGGTTGCCTTGTCGAATTTTTACCAGTCCCTACTGTTTCTCTTTTATAAGTTCTTACACTCCTTTGATTTTTGTCACTTTGGGTTCATAGTCTCTTATTCGTAAAGTTTACTGATGTTGTTCTTTCTAGCACTTGAGTAGTCCTTATTTCAACTCCCTCCGGTTCCGTTTTTTGTCGTCGGCTACTCAGTTTCTTGACTGCCAGAACAGGCTCAAGCGCCAGGTCGCGACGCTTGGACCGGGCTGATCAGTTTGATTCCTTCGTCTAATCTAGAACCTTGGGATTGGTTATAATCCTTTTGCCTGTGGGTCGTTGGTGGTTATTGTTACATTATAACATCTGTTGAACTTTTGGTTTAGAACTTTAGTCCACTGGGTTCTTCACTCCACTTCGGAGCGCGGCGGACAGTTGGTACCCTGTGGTTGGACGACGCCTACTGAGTCGGCTGCTGTCGTAACATCCCCTGGTGTTGGTTGTTGATTTGTTACCGCTTGTTAGAACTAGTTGACACCACGCGCATTCCCGTTCTGGGGGTTGGACGTAACGAGAGTAGCTACTGTGGTTTGGTCTAACCGTATTAACCTCTTGCTCTGTACAGTCTACTTGTGGTATTTCTTACCACGTTATAAGGGGCTTGTGATAAGGATAGAAATCCTTCCTAGCGTTACATATTGCCTCCACCCAGAAGTAGCCGTAATTTCCTTCCGAAATGTCGTTGTCCAACGTTGGTGTCTGGTGTCTTTAACTTTAGTACACCAGAGCCAGTTCCAAAGGGTTCGCTCGTTTTTGTAAGAGTAACCATCCGAAAATATCTCGTGGTTCAATGGTAGTGCTGTGGTTTGACCTACTCGAAGCCTTTAGTTAAACGAGATCAACGGACCCATTTGCGTAGCGTATATTATTATTAAGATCCACCACGAAGTTGCGTGGATCCATATCTAACCCTCTTAACTTGTTGGTCCCTGTTTGTTGGTATTCGAGCTTGATTGTACAAAATCCTGTTATCAGTTTCTTATGAAGTGATTGTGTTCATGTTGAGCTCGGAATGAGCTTTTTGTCTTGTATAAATCTGGAACTATAAGGAAGTTTAGTTTGCGGAGCACGTTTTACATCGTTGGTATGGTCCGTATAGTCTTGTGACACGAACAGTCCTACCTGAGATCCATATGCTAGGACAATGGTGGGTCCATAGGTTCCTTCCGGGTCTCCTTTTTAAAATGTGTAAAAGTAATCGCCTGACCCTTTCGGTAGGTTTGACTCGACCTTTCACAAGTCGTGTCTTAAACAATCTTGTCTTTGGGTCGCTTGACACTTACCTGTTGACTTACTACGAGTCTCTGCTTGACACACAAGTGCCTACCTATTCGTATAGGGCCTGGTTCAAGTGATGGTGGTGCGTGGTTGGACGGGACCCGAGTGAGTGACGTACTTTGCCGTTTATTTTTTAATTTTTATTCAATAATGTTGTTTCCGGTTCG
Organism: Notothenia coriiceps; assembly: GCF_000735185.1. NCBI lineage: Eukaryota > Metazoa > Chordata > Actinopteri > Perciformes > Nototheniidae > Notothenia > Notothenia coriiceps. Next base: position 100,257 of record NW_011362915.1, on the reverse strand, counting down.
CTAGTCCGTTTGAGACAGTGGGGCCGTTAGTGAGCACTAACCCTTTGAAGCGTTGGTTTCTTGTACCAAGTTTTATGGAAACGTTACGTGTGACCTGGATATAGCTATGGTGAGTGGTCTCAGAACGACTTTTGTTAAGGTCTTAAGACCTTTATACAGTTTCTCACACCTCACCTGTTGTAACCTCAGAAGGGATAATCTCATCCCACTTCTGGAGATGTCATCGTCGTTTCTGTTCCAATTGAGTAGTTGTTTGTTAAATTTTAGACATAAAGATTCCTACTACCCATCGGTCGGGAGAATAAGTCCCCTCTAGGTAGGGGCGCATCTTCTGGACTAGTAAGCTGACTTCCTCACTGGTTTGATGACCCGTTTATAATTCTAATTGTTCCGAACGCGGGTCCTACCAGATGGGTTAGCAATGAGTTTACGACCGGGGGGTTTAATCCGGGTGACGAGTGACGTTTTGTCCTGAATGGGCTACTGACCCGACTCCGTTACAATGCGATATAAGTTCTTTCCCGCTGGTCAGTGTGGCGGGTTTAATGGTCTGGTCAAAGGGAACTGCATCATACAACATTTGAGAACTGTGTAGTAAAAGTTTGTGGACAACTAGTGGACCTTCCTTATTACAAGGAGTGGGGCAAGGTCGTACCTGAAGCTGTTTGTAAACACACTTTGAGTGGATCAGTGGTTACCGGTACTGGACCGTTTTATAGCTACTCGGTCTTAACGTTTCAGCTACACCGGTTAGGAACTAAAGAGTTTTTTTTTTTTTTTTTTTTTTTTTTTTTTTTTTTTTTTTTACCGAAAACCTTGTAGGTGTATTCACGCGGACAACGATTTCGACCGGTGTTACCCATATTGGCCGGGGTTAATGAACTAATCCTGTGTTGGAAAGAATACGTTTCCTCGCGTTGTTCATCCAGCATCTTCCCCAACTTTAGTTCAATGCGAAGTGCAACTGAACACAGGGTGTCCCGTGACACGGACCCGACGGTAACAAGAAGAACACGATGTAATTACCTGGAACGGCAGTGTACATCGAGATGTCACGCCAATAAGCGCCTACTGACGGACGAATGGTCCGGATAATTTTTAACCCTTAACTGGTTCTTCCTCGGAGTCCCACTGACCTGACTGAAGTCCTTACCCGATTGCGAACCCCTTACACGAAATTAAGATCATTCACGATGTAAAAAAAAAAAAAAGGATGCTTGTTCGCTAGTTGTTTGGGCGTGTAAATTTTGATATGAGATACACCGGCCAACAATTGTAACCAAATATCTCTCAGAGGGGCGTGGGGAGTGGCTAATTATTTTCATCTAAAGTAACAGACAGAGAATCAGCACTTTTGAAACAGGGCTGAAACAGAGGGGATTATGGGATGCTGCAATGAATTATCTGTTTGTTATTTCGAGCTAAACACTTCGGAGACATGTTTTGTATATAACTGAGAACTATAATATATTGATGAAAAAGAGTATAATAAGGGACCTTTAATATTGAAGGGAGCAAGGATCTGTAAAGGGTTTTGCTAATGGAGCATGTGTGGTCCTTTTTGAAGGAAGAAGTCACTGATACCTCTGTCTTACTCACTCATCTCTGATCTGTCTGAAAGGCAGACAGTCATAACATCAGAAAGTCAATGTCATCTAATGCTCTCTGGCTTCGGTACGCACACACTCACACGTATGCACACACACATGCAACAACGCTAATACACTCCTTGCTTTTTATCCTGCTCTTCTCTGGTGCCTATGTAATAGGAGCTGGCTGTCCTGCCTTTCTCAAAGAATGGAAAATATCCCAACGATAGATCAGACTCTCCTGACCTTCACACAATGCTGCTTTTGAAAGACTAAATGTCTCTGCACACGAACCAGGCAGTTACTATGAGTGTGTGTTCTGTGCATAGTAGGACTATGAGAGGGGAATCCCGGAGACAAAAAGTGTTCTTTTCAAGCCCAGAAATGAAATGGTGCATGTTGCCAACAAAAGTGTGCTCTTACACGCTGCACACTCTTTTTCTATACAATGTGGTTTATTTTTCTCTTTCACAAGCCAGCATAAAATTGATATATGGAACAGAAATGTGTTGATTTGGAGAGAAAAGGGAGAGAAAAACCGTTTGTCACGAGTAAGACAAGTCTGTCTGCCTGGGGTTTCCTTGACCTGGTGATGAAAATCCTGGTTTGTTTTTCTAACATGGACCAAACTCACATCCTGCAGGGAGGGAATATGGCGGCGGTCTCAGCGCCTGGATTATGTGAAATATGCAGAGGATGTGTGGGAGTCAGACAAATTCAGTTTGACGTGAAGTATACTGGAAATAAAAACCAATCCAAGCAGACAGACAGTCTGACTTAGCTGACACACAGGAGCTGACCGCTTTGATGAAGTGAAGAAACAGTGTTTATTTGTAATCACATCAGCGCTTGCATTTGTCACTCCAGATTGGACATTTTATGGGTTTGACATTTTAGATATTGTTGGTTCAAACACCCATATTACACAGTTACCCACACCATACAACCATTTTTACACATTTGATCATTTTGAAAACCTGCAGCAACTATCAATATACAGGAGCACCTCTCCAGCTATAAAATTAGCTCTGTCAGGTTCTGGAGCTGCATGTGCCCTGCTGAGAGCTACGTGCTAACCTCAGCATGCTAATTTGCTTACCATGACAATGCTAACATGCTGATGTACGTGAACTTTGAGCTTAATGCTAATTTAATTATACTAAAATGCTCCAAAGGACAATGCTTACATTTTTAACACATGTGCTTTTTAATTATAAAGTTTAACTTAGGAGGATGGGAATAGTATTTGATACATTTAAAGTTTAACCTGATGATCATGTGAGAAAAAAAGTAAATTCATCACCAAGTCACCCTGAGTAGGCTATCTTGTAAATTGGCTTCTTGATAAACAATCCGTTCATAAAAGTAATCTCTCAACTTGAACTCCAGTCTCGCTTCTAATTTCTTATTGATTTGTAAACAATGACTGACAAACAAACCAAACTGGAAAAAATGTATCCTCAAAAACTCAATAAAAAGTCAGGAAGTGTTTCTGATTCACCGCTACACAGCTGTTAGATGTAGGCCATCCAAATGAATCATCTGTGTTGTCGTAATGTATCTTGAGAAACAATGTTATTATCAGACCACTGGCAGTGAGTGTAGAGGAAATAAACTGGTGAAGGTGTGTGCTGAGGTGTTGACATGGGTGCTCTGTTTGGACATGTATGCGAGCACAACCTATCAACCTGTCATGACATCACACTGAGTGATTACTCCTCTCACGACACAGGAATTTAGCGCAGGCTTCCCTGTCCTCCAGGAGCCTGTCTGTGGTACTTTTCCAAAGCACATCTGGAGTAGTTTTCCAAAGACAAGAGGCTTAACAACACAGTTCAACAATAAACTTTCTATGAAACACTTTCCTTGCCAATAACTACACTTTTACTCTTCCCCTGCTGTGTTTCTTTTTCCCCACAGTTTTGTTTTCTCCTTGTGTTTCTGTGAGACCACTCATGCCACACAAACACACACGTCACAGATTACAGCTATCAACACATGATGATTTATAGCACCTATGTATCTGAGCCACTGTAGTCTCTGCTCACAGCTCAAAGGTCGTAAAACACAGTACCATTCAACAGCTGTTGCTCAGGTTTATTGCCAGGACAATGTTGGATTTTAAAAAGGTAAAATGTTTCCCTATTGCATCCCACAAAAAACACTCAAAATGCAAAGCAGTTTAGCAATCAACATCTACATAATAGTGCAAACAGTAGATGTTGTAAGTGGGAGTGAAAGGTGACAGTGGGGTACCCAAACATAGCATACTGGGTGAGCATAGACAGCATTCCCCTCGATCTTACTCTGTATTTAGCAGCCGACCCCCACCTCCATGACAAGGATCTACAGACCATCGTGACCTCACCATCCAGGAGGCTTGTGCATTCACATGGTCAGGGGTCTGCGGGTAGCAGGCGTGTTAATCTACATGATGTCATTAAACTGGACACGTACACACCCTTACACACCCCAGACTTGACCCCAACATTTAAATGAACCCCATGCACTGTGTTAAAGGTGTGCACAGTATGCATGCAGCAGGGACAGGTTGAAAATATGCTGTTTTTGTAACTTTCTCTATCCGGGTATTCGGCCTGCATTGGTAGCTTTTTTCCGCACTCATCGGAATAAAAAAAATGTAGTAGGGGTCATTGTTTTTATCTGTAGTTTGACGAGAGTGTGTATATGGGTGTGTGTTATTAATACCCCAGAGTCAGTCAGTTCAGGGGATTTGAGAGGCTTCTTTGGTTTCAGTGTTTCTGAGCTCACAGACAAATTTCCCTACATGGCGGGTTTCTTCGCCACTCCGATGTGCTAACGACTTGGCCCCTCGCTTAAAATGCCAGCCCGTCGGACCCCATGCTGCAGGGCATAGGTGCAATCTATACCATCTGTTGCATGAGCAGAGCACAAGTGCACATCCACACACAGCTGCTCTCAGTGCAGGAGTTGAATGTAATCGAAAAAACTTTTGACAGGTTTAGTTTTAATGTTATTCAAATTCTCTGAGGGTCCTGGAAAATCTGTGGGGGATTGTTGACAACCACTGTCATCTACCCCAACAATGCTTTTCGTGGTAAACAAAAGCCCAGTCTCCTCTGGGAGTGTTCAGTGGTCAGCAGCAGAACAATGTGGTTGCAAAGGGCAGCTCCCAGAAATTCACATGAGGACTTGCACAGTCAGCTTTTATTTTTCTAAGTTTAGGCAAAACAACAATGCATATAAATAGAATATGCACAAAAAAAACTGCAGTTGATTTAAATAGTTTGGAATACAAAATATAGGTTTTCCTTCTTTCTATATATTGTATTTTTGTTTTTTTATTTGACTTATTTTCTGGATTTTTTGTACTATTCAACAGGCATGTTTTCTAATTTGTGCAAAAATTGTAAAAAAAATACATCCTTACAATCTCTATTCAAAGTAGTTATTGTCGTGCTTTGTAGCAAAAACGTAATCAAGGATATTGAGCCGTGACACAGCATGTTGGTCTGTCTGTGTGTCTGTGTGTCTGCGTGTCTGTCTGTGTGTCTGTCTGTCTGCATTTCATTCTCTGACCTTGTGCCTGTCCGTCTGACTGTCTGTCTGCTTTAATACTATCTGTCATTACAGGCTGTCTGTCTGGCCATCTATTTGCAGTATCAGACAGTCTATCCACAGTATTTGACAGTTGATGTGTTATTCTGTCTGTGTGTCTGAGTGATGTCATTCAGGTGCAGTGTGCCAAGTCAGAAAGCCCAGGTTTCACCATCTGCTTTTTCATCCCCGCACGCCCTTTTTTTCTGTCATCTGACACCTTGCAGTCTGGGTCTCCTGAGGATGCGTGCACGTACACTCGTAAAAACATAAAATGCTTAAAAGGTATGCACATTGACACATTAGAGGGCATGCAGATGTGTGGTGCTGCGCTGTAGGTCCAGTAGGACAGCGTAACCTGTAGCACTGTTGTGGTCAAGCTGTGAGGTGTTTTAAATAGGCAAGCCCTGGGATTGGACTGTGGTGACTGATGGGCCACACTTTCCCTTCCTCGCTCTCTGCCTGTCTGTGCTGCTGCATTGCGATGATGGATGCCCAACCCTCTGTAAATATAGCCCTGCCCCAGCTAGTTAGCATGGTTGGCATGACCCAGGCCAGTGGTCACAAGCTAAATATATATCCAAAATAAATACTTCCAGATTCAATTCTCAAGTGTTGTTTAGAGAGGCTGTAGCATATATCACACATAGAAAAAGACCTACCAATCCATTTTGTAATATAGCAAATACAGTGGTCTAAACATTGCACAATTTTTGAAGTCTAGTAAACATTGAGTGGTACATTTCTTTAGAGACCAGTGGAGGAAAACACTGTGGTTCTGCAACTGTGTACTAAATCTTTGCCCAGTGCTGCGGTGACTGTGTTGGCGAGTCACTGCGGTGGTAACAAGTCATTGCCATGGTATCCATCCAAACTGCTATTTTGTGCTCAAATGCACTGATACCGAGGAATGGATGCTGTGGGTGGGGAAGTTGCCAGCCAGCCAGCAGTGACCACAGTGAGTGACGCAAGTGGAGAGGCAATGATGCGAGTGTGGCACTGAGAGTTCATTCAGGTGTGATTGTACTAAACAGCAGTAAAGAGACACACCTGCTGCGTACCGTCGATACAGAAAGAGGAACAATGGCATTTTCACAAGAAACTGATCTTCTTTATGAGATAAAGGGGCATCAATGTAGGCATTCACAAGGCCTGGACACTGTGCCACCATCAAAACTGTGAGTTGTTGTCTGGAAATAGGCCAAGGAGGTATTCAAACTGACAAAATAATTTTAATCTGGCAGAACAGGACAACGGAGTCTTTGAGAAGAAGTAGCTTATCAGAGTGCAGCCACCATGACCGCGCTGGTAGGATGGAATCTGGCTGTGTGAGAGTTTCCATTCTGTCCACAACAATAGAAGGCCTTCTCCGCCTGCTCTCACACTGCTGACTCCGAGCGCTACACCCAAACATTTTGCCGGTTTTTCCCCTATGACGACTAATGCATTAGAAAGAATAGCCAACATTTGACTATATACACAGCTGTTAACATCTGGTTGCAATCATTCCCTCATCCCAACAGCTTATGTAGAAATGATATCTTTGCCTTTTAGTATGCCAGACTGGAGAATTAGCAATCCAAAAAGGTGCCCTGTGAATTATACTTTACTATACAAATAAACGCTTTTACATTCAGTGTTACCTTACAAAAAAGCATCTTGATATCCTTGATGTCACAGGCTATGAAGCAATGCATGAATCAAATACCAAACCTACATTTTTTAAATATACCATATTATAAACATCCACGTTGACCTCCTAAATGCTACATAACATGATTATGAAATGTTGATGTCTTAAATTATGTCTTGTAGCAATATAACAATCAATAAGTGCAGGCTTTGCTTAATAATAGTGCATCGAAGATCAGGGCTTAGTATCTGTTTAATGTACAAAGACATTAATTCACGATGCACATGTCTGGAATGTAGTAGGTACTTCTTGTGGCGCTAGAACAACTCCACAAAGACTGTGTTGAAATTCAACTTGTTATTAGGAAAATTGGACATGTTACTTCAGCAAGGAAAACATATGAACCTGCAGAGCTTTTTCCAAAACATATCCTTTTGACTGATATTTATCTTGCCTTGGTTGGTACTGGATGTCTTTTCAATTTCATGTATTAAAAAAAGCTAAGCCTTTGCAGTGCGTGCCGCTTAGTGCTGAAGGGAAGGTATGACAGAGAGCTCATTAATCTGTTATCACACTGTGCCTCCACCCATCAACGCAAAAACAGTCTTGACACAAAGCTGACTTCAAGCCCTGATAGAAGAGTTTCTTCTTCCTATCTTGTCGGTTTATGGGGAAGATACCCATCACATTTCTCGAATAGGAGATTGTACGTTACAACATAAACATTACTTTGTTTTACTATTGTTTATATGTGGCCTGCTGCCGGAAATAAAAACATCCCTCTGTCTCAGGTATGACACCTTTCCAGTAATTATTGAAAACAATCCGGGGGCCAAGCCCTGCATGACATATAATCAGGTCAACAAAACTATTAAGTTGAGCTCATTCAGGTTTGTTTTGGAAATCCCATAGTTACTGACTGACAGGCTCAGACTGGTTATTAGATTCAATTTAAAAGAGCCCTCTCCTGTCATTTATGTGCAGAAGTTACTTAAAGGGGACCTATCATGCAAAATGCACTTTTGTACGTCTTTTATACATGAATATGTGTCCCCGGTGTGCCAGGGAACTCACCAAGTGTCAGAAAACACAACCCTCTCTCTTTTCCTCCATACCCAAATCTCTAAAAACGGGGCTGCATCGGATCTGATACAGACTGACAGATTTGAAATTGTTCTGACGTCAAAAACGAGGAGCTCCGCCTATATGGGCAACTCTCCACCTATCAGGAGGAGCCACGGCCATTGACGTTTGAAAGCGCTGGAGACGCTGTCGTACATATACCAGGCCTGTAGGTGGCGCTGTAGTCTGCCACAAAAGCAGCGAAGAAGACTTCTCACAGAATCAGCCCTTGCAAAAACAGGGCTAAAAAAGAGCAAATAGAGCAAAATGAGGCATGGCTAAAATGCATGATCTGTTTGGTATTTTGAAAAAAGAACTTCACAGACATGTTTTAGGCATGGCCCGACAATCTATTATTCAAATATAGCATGATAGGTCCACTTTAATGCATTGTATCAGTAGTTCTACAGAGCTTTTAGTGTCCCTCGGCTAATTCTTATCTGGGTTGACCGCCAACGAGGTCCACTCTCACCGGCGCTGCCACACGATTCCTTTTTTAGAGTTTTTTTTTTTTTAAATGATCAAGCTCTGATGAACACTATGTACACCAGTACCAAACAGCAGACAGACAAATTAAGCGTCTAGCTGGTGACTGATCATTAAGTTGAAGTGGCATAAAGTTGTCCCAGTAGTTGATGGAGTCCAAAACATCTTAAGTGAATATTGAACTCAAATGTCTGTTTGCAACAAACACACCTACAAATGAAGGCTGATGTTGCTATAACCTGCTGTGTCCAAACATCCAAACCTCTAAAGAAAGAAGATTTATAACTACCAAATGTGTGTGTTTAACTGAATGTCGTATACAACAGGGCAGTTAATGTTCAATATTCAGAGCACCCTAGATCACACTGATATGGATACTTCTTCTGTGCTGGTTGCCCTGGTTATTTTTAGAACTGTGATATTTACTTAAATGGGACTTAGCAGCTTTTACCGTCTTTGCTCTTCTCTGTAATTTGGGGTTGACCTGTGGTAACGCTGCATTTCATGCATATTGTTCTGCCGCAGGATCTTAAGTCCTCTAAAGAATTATATGGAGTTTCTTAAGTGAGAGAAGGGAAACATAAATATTACTGTTTCCTCAAAAAATGCGAGAATTATGCATTACTATTATTAGTGTCTGCTCTTATGTCTAATAGTCAAATTATTAAACGACTGATGTCTACGGTTGGTAAGGCCGGGGCCACCCTTGTATGACTCATTACTTTTACCTCATGCACTAGGAATCCAGTGACCCACACACACACTACTCAATAACCTGCCCGCCAAACGAGACCAAAGGCCGATTCCCAGGAGATTCCCTCATGTTAGCATCTGCAGTTGGCTGCAGTCCATGTGTTATGGTCACCGTCCAACTCAATATGTACAGCTTTGAGAAACAGTGTAGCGAGAGGCTGACATGGCATGGTATCAATAAGAATTTAGACATGTCATCAGCTCTGAGTGATTCAGGACGGCGCAGCGAACAGCTTGTTCCTGTCTGTCAATAACTCACCTCTCTCTCTCTCAGCAGCCACTTACACACACATGCACTCGGTCTCTCTCTGCTCATTCCTTCCATTCCTCATTGATCTGCCATACAGGCCCTGGGAGGAAGAGGAGGAAGAAGAAGAGGACGGGTAAAGTGATCAGGCTATGACATCATTTTCTGGCTACCTCATCCTCAGCGAGAGAGTGTGTGTGTGTGTGTGTGTGTGTGTGTGTGTGTGTGTGTGTGTGTGTGTGTGTGTGTGTGTGTGTGTGTGTGTGTGTGTGGGCTCTAGTAGTCTGGTGCTGAACACACGGCTAGTCACATAGTTTAACTAAAAAATTCCTTCCTAGACATGAGGGGTCTTGGGACACCAGAGGGAATAGACTCGTCTAGACTAACGAATTCCACTATAACTGAAAACATCTCTTTACAGATACATTTTTGTCCGTTTACATTGTAGCTCATATCAACAGAAAAAGCAGACGGACTACCCTACACCTGCAATGTGTTACAGGAAATGGCTTTGGAGAAATGAATGTGGTTAGTGGCAAAACGCCTACATTTAAAGAAGTAGGGATACTTTTATGCAATTCCTGGAAAGTGACCAGGCTGCAATTATAGATTAAGATTGATAAACACACCAATAAGTAATTTCTATGTGTACGATTTCTCTTATTAAAATTAGGATTTCAATTATTAATATGTTATCTTCATATATGATTATTTTTATTTGTTGTTGATTATCTCTAAAGAGTTGAGGTGAGGAAAGGGAGTTGTTTACTGATGTAAATTATTTCCTTAATGTTAACGTAATACCAAACATATAATGTTGAGCTTGTCTGGGTCTGCCAAAAATCATTATTTGAGAGTAGGCCTATATTGTACAGTTGAGTCATGCAAAGTGTAATAATCTCTTGCTGATTTGTTTTATTACCGGAGATTGGGCTGAAGCAACCACAGGAGATGACCTGAAATCTGCACAGTCAGACAGGTAGGCACCCCACCTGGTGGAGAGAAGGCCTTCTGTGACACACGCGGAGTCATTATTATGCTCCGTGGTTGCTACATAACAAGCGGAATGCCGGAAGTCTCGGTTTAAAATGTTCACCGGCGTCTCACTTTTGGCTGGCCCCCCTTTTCTTATTACTTCATTCATTCGCTTTCACAATCCGCACAGTCGCTCGTAGTAACCCCGCCCACATCCTCCTAGAGGAAAAAGCCCTTATATGGGCATGTACCTGAGCTCGCTCGCAGGTAAGTCAACCTTTGAGATAAAGGTGAGTGAATTTTGCACTCTCTTGAATATCAGCGTTTCTTAAAGTGTCTCCCTTTAATGGCCTTGTTAAAAATTGTCAAAGTGACATCAGGCAATAAAGGTATTTAGAGCTAAGGCGAAACTGTTGATAATGGTTGACATTTAATAGGGGGAGGAAAACCGTACACTCTTGCTTTTTTAAAACACTTTATTTAAATATTTCCCCAAATGTATCAGACAGCACATGAACATAAGCTATCATCTCAGGGTAAAAATATATACCAGAAGGAAAAATAACCAAACCCAACACAAAAACATCCAAAAAGACACATGACACAAAAATAACAATAACAAATTACCTGCTGTAATGTTTTATTAAAATATTTTTAGGGATACATATTTCAGCACATTTTTCTTTAGGGTAAAAGTCAGTAAGTCAGTTGCATATAAAAAAAAGTGTGTAAGGTAATGGTTTCCAAACTGGGAATAGGGTCCATCCAATAAAGGATGGGCAAGGTGCTTCAATCCTTTCTGACTTTTCTGTAGTTGAATGCTGCAAATTTGTAAAATGTTTGATCAGTTACAAATATTCAAATTAAAAACAAGAGTTGTAAAGATTGCCCTCAAGTGTGCTCACCATTTAAATGCACACAATAAGTGACAGAAGTAGACACAGGTATTATAAATCAAGGAATTTGTAAAATATGATTGTATCTGTGTCGGTGACCTTTCCTAGCTAAGTCTCACCAATCTATGCTCATAATAAAGCTTTACAGCCAGACAGAAGTTACTAATGTCAATGTCTGCCAGGGATCAGACATTCACTTCATGATCTGGTTTCTCCCTGTGATCGATACATCCCACATACAGGCAGTCATGGACGGACTGACTGAAAAACAAAGTGTTCCTTTATTCCTCTCTGAGTCGGAGATACAGTCATCATTAGTTAAAATGTTCACTTTTGTAAAAAATTGAAATCTATCGCTGACTGCACAATCAGAGGTCGCTCGCTGGAAAATGTCAGGAAGCACTTTGCGTATTTTATTCCACACAACCTACTTATCATCAGTTTAAACTCTTCCCATTATCTAGCAGCCTGGCCCTTGCCACCCACTTTTTTCTATGATCCTGACACTAGAAAGACAATGTAGAGAGGACTTTTCCATCAACCAATCAGCCCCCCAATGGGTAAAAACTTCAAACGTGGTTCCTGAGTCAAACCCACCCACTCACTTGGGTGCGGTAGAGATGATAGGAACCCCACAGAGTGTGTGTCCTCACATTGTGGGGTAGAAAAGTGGTCACAGAACCATAACAATAACAGACGTACTGGAAAGAGCCCTCCAAATGATGTCATGGAGTATGTTTAGTGTGTTCGTATGATAGGAATTCACCATAGTCCCACACGATGGGGAGGATGTGTCTGGAAAATGTTAATCAATGGTCAATTATCAATAGGAAAAAGGTACATTTTTAAATGTGTTTAATATATTTATCTCATTTAAAGCAGAAACACGTGTTGTATTCTTTTCACCCAGAAATCACTATTTATACATCAATTATGCACCCCATGTTACCTTGAATTCATAAAATAAATAAACTTTCGAAACATGAACAACAAAACAATTGAACAAATTCTTGATGAATGGAAGTGAATAAAGGCCGCTTTTAACAACAGCAAGTTTGAGTCCCAAAACGTTTAAAAAGTGAGGTTTTAGTTGAAATGCTATTTCTCCCGAAGTAAGCATATGACTAAATGAGTGGCTCAGCCTGTAGGCCTTGGAACCGATGGGCCGCCGGTTCACGTCCCGATCGGACCAAAATAATAGAGTGTGGACCAATTTCTGATTGCCGGAGAGGTCCCAGTTCACCTCTGCTGGGTGCCCTTGAGCAAGGCACCGAACCGCCGGACAAACTGGCAGCCTGTTCACTCAGACATCTCTCTGTGCATGTGTTTGTATACTGTATGTATCTATGTATTTGTATGATGTACATAGGTCACCCACCTATATGTAAACCTACTGAATATTCAGACCTACTGTGTATAGGTGAATGTGTGTGTATTGTACTGAGTGAACATCCCCATGGGGATAAATAAAGGATCATCATCACTGTGACAAATTTGACTTCATAAAGCTACCTCTTTGAAATTGCCCATGATGTGTGGAAGTGTGTGTGTTTGCCTGGAAGTGATTAGGTGTGCCAGTACAGATTAGTGTGCGAAAGGTGTGTCTCTAATCTTTATCCAGGTTGTGTGACAATACAGTAAATAAACTTGACTTGCTGTTGCTGTGCAATTACTACGTTTGAACTGATAAACTTAGCGGCCACCTTTCTTCTCACTGATATGACTTGCCATAAAAACACGTGTTCAGTGTCCTGCTTAGTAACAAGTTGGCTGTTGTGTGGGAAACCAGTAACTTTCTTATCAGCATCACATCAGCATCTCTATTATACTTCAAAAGGCATTCCTAATAATAAAGACTGGCAAGGTGTTCAGGTCTAAAAATAAGCCACAAACAGACACCAGACATTTAGCCAGGTGCTCTTAGTGTTATATCCCCTCCAGATGTGGTGCTTTAGGTCTTTGAGCTGCCTCTTAAAGATGAAACAGCATTTTGTTCAATCAGGCACATGCACAGCCACAGTAAAGCCCCTCTTAGCTACTGGTCAGACCTCTCATTAATTTTACTGCCATCCACATCAAGGAAAGGGGAGAACACTTTTGTACCTCTGGACGAACAAATTGGGTTCTGGTTTCAGTTACCAGGCTCGGGTTTTGACTAGGAAATCATTAAACTGTGTTTACAGTGACTTGCTCTTCTCACGAGAGGTGGGCAGATTTAGATTTACATTCAGGATAGGACTTCCTCTGCTGCTCTGGCGGTCTGTGGCACCCTCCAGTGGTTTATAGTACAATCTGCTGCTACAAATTCACAGCAGACACATATTTTATGAGCAAAATTAATGTTTTCTCTGTCTTATGGAGAACTAACAAGATTTCAAAACCCTTTCGTTAGGCAACAAAATTATACTGGATCAGTTCCAAAATCACTGATTAATATAAAGTTTATTTTTTATTTTTGCTATTGTTCAATGTACCCTCTAAAAGCCAAGGGCGAAACATCTAAGGGATGCAGCTAAAAAAGGTAATTTTTGCAAAGCTGGTTTCAAAGCAGCAACTAGCTAACATTTGATACATTATTGTGTAAATATTCATCAATGACTTTCTCCTTTATCACTAAAGTCTCTGTATCTGTTGGTCTAGTTTGAAGTATACATATGAATAGCTTGTTGAACTCATATAGAAACCCCACATTGTTGCCTTTTTCATATTGCAGATGTGTAATTTTAGTGTATTGAATGGTGTCTGTCCACATAGCCCATGAGACACTATTCTCATTAAGAGTCACCTATTTGCAATTTAGCGATCTCCCTCACTGAAGATTGCATTGTTTATCTGAAAAACAATGAACTCTATAATAAAGTTTTTGAGTTTGATTACATATTTTAAGACTGTAAAACTTTACCATGAAAGCTACATAAATGTACATTTACATTTGTAGTATTACCTACATATTAGTGTATGAAGGAATAGAAAGAAATCAATAACAAAGTGTCATAACATTTCTTATGTGACAACATTTATTGGCCTTTTCATTGCAGACATCAGGTGCACAAACTCAATCATCCAAAAAACACAATAACAACATAAATATTAGGTTATTTTAAAACTGTTTTTTTAGATGTTTCTGTTAAAGATAACACATCAGTAAATCAGTTAACAAAATGATGTGTAGTGCCATTGTATTACCAGTGATGTTATGTATCAAAAGTGACAAAAGTGTAAATATCATTTTAAATGTAGGTAATAATCTTGAGAACACCTCATAGAAAAGGCTAACTTTCTTGTTTTCAAAACTATAAACTCAAGAATGATATATCTTGTGCTATTCAAACAGCCTAGCACAGAACAAGCAGCAGCAAATACACAACAACAACATAATTAATATCTTCAGTTGCAATGTGAAAACTCAAATAACATTTCAGGCTAACATTAGACACCCCCCTTTATACACTGTGTATTTAAAACCAACAGGCTCCAGGAAGGCGGCCTCTGTCCTCTATTTCAGGACCTTTTCCCTCCTGTTGGGGGTAGGTTGGGGGGATGTTTGTGGTAATAGTCTGGTGGGGTGGGATTGGGACTTGCATTCATCCCTGTGGGGACATAATACATACTCTCCAGGTAGCTCTGGTCTAGTGGTGGATGGTTCTGAGGCTCTGGCTTGGGCCCCTGGCCGGAGGGATTTCTGTAGCTGACCCCAGGCCCCCCTGGGTGCATTGTTGATGCAGCTTCAGGATATCGGGGAGGCTGAGGCTGTGTCTGGGGGTGGGCTTGGGGAGGAGGAGCTGCATAGGGCATGTACTGCGGAGCAGGAGCATACATGTTGGGGTTGTGGAGAGATGTGTAGGGGGCTGCTGAAGGGGGGTACAAGCCTGAATGTGACATTGCTTGCTGCGGGATGAGCACTTCCACATATTGGCCAGTCTCAGGGTCAAACAACATTTTCCTTAGCGGCTGTACAGGCACTTCAATGTAAAAATACTTCCCTGTCTCAGGATCTAGGAGCACTCTTCGAGGGGTCTGTCCATAGCTACTCTCTGAGTATAAACTGGAGCTGTCGCCCCCATATTCAGACCCATAGGAAGGCCCCAGACTTTGATTGCCACACAAGTACTGGGGATCCATTGGAGGAAGGCCAGGAGAGTGGTTGTGGCCAGGATCACTGTAAGGAGCCCCAGCCATGCCAGGTGGCTGTTGCTGAGGGGATCTATGTACAGGGGGTCTTCGAGGGTCAATATGCTGGGTGGGCACAGCAGGGCAGGTCTGCATAAGTGATGGATGGGGTGGGCAAGGAGGAGGCTGGAGGAGAGGCTGGTACATGGTGGGGGGCTGGCTTGGACCAAGGGGACTTGCTTTAGGAGAGCCGCGCTGGTAGCTCATCTGCTGAGGGTCAGGTCTGCACTGATGGGGACGGGGCGGAGGCTGAGCCACTTGGTAAGGTAGTGCCTGGCCTGGAGAGTGTGGAGCAGCTGGAGGAGTGTGGGTATGGGGGCTGTGGTGATGGTGAGAAGAGGTGAGACCAGGGTGGGAAGGGCAGCCAGCTGTGCAGGAGCAGGGAGGGGGGCGGGAGGCGGGCTGATAGCGATTTGACCTCTTTGCTGTCAGATCTGGGAGCAAGAGGGGACTGAAGCTCTCTCTTTCATCGTAGCTTGGCGGGTCATCTGAGGCATAAAAACGCGGGTCATCTGTCCATTGGGAGCGCTCTCTGGACAGCGATCTGCGGTACGGCTGGTGCATGTATCCTGGCACTTGTGTTGAACCAGCAGCGGGATATTTTGTATTGTTTGAAGTTACTGGCATAGATTGTTCATCAGGGTATGCCGTCCTGGGATACTGGGGTTGGCTTTCTGGCTCCATAACAGCTGGCTGTGTTGGCTGGTTGGCTCCAGCTGAGTCATGGACATTGACAGGGTTAACTTGTGGGTCAGACACTGGACCTGGACCTGAGGTTAAAACTGGCCCTGTGGCTGATATTGGAGCTGTAGCAAATGTTGTCGGTCTTTGCGTATATCTAGAGTTCTGAGGCAACGCCCCTGGCTTTTGCTGCTGACCTTTGACGTTGGATGCCTCTGTCTCGGATGTGGTTGTTGACGGGTTTGAGGGATTGGAGATGGTGGTTGCTGTTGCTTTGCAAGGTGGAGGTTTGAGGCTGGAAACTGCAGACACAGCAAGTTTTCTCGAATAATTTGATGTTGATGTTGAGTCATTGGATATCTTTCTATAGATTGTTGGTGAGGACACGACAATTGTTTGAGGCCTCTCCTCGCCATATAGTTTGACAGTAGAGGTTGTTACTGATGGTCTCTGTGCTTGATTGGGCATTGCTCCTAAATCTGCAGGTATAAACTTGCAGCTTGGTTTTGGAGGCACCACTGGCTTTTGAGAATTTTTAGCTATAGATTTAACTTCAATGGCTTGAGGCCTGCTGTTTCCTGTAGAGTTTGTGGGCGTCTCTTGTTTCTGTGTTTCTTTAGACAGAGACTTAACCTCAATTGGTTGCGGTCTAAATCTTCTTACTCCAGGTGACCTTGGGGGGAAAGTTGGATCTTGTCTTTTCACTGCTTCAAAATCTCCATGTTCCTTTGCTTTGGCGGGAGATGTTTGCTCCTGCATATTCCTCAATGGAGGAGCAGTATTTTGCTTTGCAGTGTCTTTCACCATAGGCTTACTACTTTTTATCTCATTTTCTCTGGTTCTTGTAATTGTGTCTGTGTTGTCAGATTCTACTGAGGGCCCAGATGTGGTTGATGAGGAGGAGAACGTCCTCTCTCTATGAGACTCGATCCGACCACCATCTGAAGGAGCGGTGGTCTGAAGAGGGACCTCTAGACTGTTCACATGCTTACGGGGAACCCCTTTATCTCCAGGTGCATTCTGGTTGTCACCCACCACTGCTCCAATGTCAGCATGGAAGCCTTTTTCCTTTAATAACATGGAAACTGAGTGCCCACTGCTACCTGTGTTAGCGGGCCCAGGTGAAAGTGAAGCAGCTGGGGCTTGGAGCGGCGTGGGCTTCTTTTCCCCAGCTGGAGATGCAGATGTTTTGGTTTGGCTGGATCCATCCCTTATTAATACTACAGCAGTGGAAACCTCTCTCTCCTTACTGGCCATTTTGGGGAGGCTCCCGAGCATGGGAGGTTTCCTGTCTGTTCTAACCATTACAGGTTTGTTCTCATCCCCTTGCACTTTATGGATTTGTGTCATAGTCTCTTGTGTTTCTTCTGCCGTGTTTGGACCATGTTGACATGGCTTTGTAATTACTTTATTTTCTGTGGTGTACATTTTTGTTTTAGCATTCGAAGGGGATTGTCTGCTTACCTTTGTGATGAGCTCTTGAGAAGCATCTGGTTTGTCACATTGATTCTCTGAGTCGTCCTTGCCACATGGTATTTTATGTTTGCCTTCTTTCCAGCAAACAGCTTTGTATTGTATTTGCATTGGCTGTGGACGAGCGAGAGGGCTTCCTTTCCTCTGAAGAAGTGGAGATAAGGTTGGCAGCTTTAGATCTTTTGCGTCCTCTTTCTGTTCCTCCGTCCTCTTCCCCCTCTTTATCTCCTCTCTTGCCTCTCTCTCTCTCTGTGCAATTATCGCTTCCCTCCTGTCCTCTTTAATTTGTTCCTTTCTTTCTTCATTTAAAATGTCCACCCTTTCCTCATCCCCATTTGATGGCAATACAGCACTAGTTGCCTTGAAGGAAAGGTTATATGTATTTTTTACAAGCCGCCTCACATCTCTAACTTTGTGAATGGGGACCTTAACTTTATTAATCCCATTTTCTTCTTCCTCTTCTGATTTCTCATCTACACTAGTGTCTAGACTACCCTCTTTTATATCTGGGGAAGAAACCCAAGGTCTGATGTCTGCCTCAGGTGTGAGACAAACATTAAGGGAGGTTTTCTTTTTTTCCACGGCTTTGAGTGTAATCTCCTGTGTTTGTGACATGTAGGAGCCCTTGGCAGCCTGTTGAATTTGTGTATGGTCCCCTTTGTTTATACATTCCTGGTCTCTGTTTGTCACCCTGGCCTGTGTGCTGCTGGCTCCAGAGGCAGAATGAGCTACTGTTTCACCATCCTCCGTTCCGTCCCATGTTTTACTTTCATCGGCTTGTTTCACTCTAGTTCTTGACTGCAATGGCACTTTCAATTCTGATCTTATTTCAGATTTCAGTGAGGTTGGATTCCTGCTTTGAGAATCAGCATCTTCACTCTCAGAATGTGAAAAGTTAACACTTCGACTGCTGCTGGATGAACTTGGCCTGTTACTCGATCTCCCTCCAAAGTGTTGTGTTGGTTTAGCTCTATCCTCTGTGTTTGGTTCTCTTCTCACAGGAGGACCCTCAGATATATACTCTGATTGAAGACTGGAACTCAGATTAGGTTTTGGGGACTCCTTGAGTGGTGCCACTGCACATTCTGTTGCCGAGTTATTTACCTCAAAAGCAGGGCTTTCTTCTTCTCCTGCCTGCTCATCAGAAACACTCTGCATCTTCTTAGATAACACACTTTTGATAAGACAAGTGGCTATCTTGGTTTTAGTGAATGTTTCATCCAGAGATGCAGATTTCTTGAGTTTGGATCTTCTGTCATTTTGTTGAGTGGGCTCAGGGCTTGGCTCAGAAGGGTAGCATTCTTGCATTGCTGCTGGTGTACTGTGTTGTCTAATGAATGTCTCTCTGGAATGACCCTCTAGGGAGGGGCTTTCCACCATCCCTGGTAACACAGGACTGCTATTTTCACTGCTCTCATCCTGCTTCCCTTCTGCATTATTCCTTTTCTTCAGCTGGATCTGTCTCTTTGGCACTCCCCTTCTCACCCTCCTGGAGTCCTGTCTTTCCACGGCCACATCTACGCACTCATAGTTACCCATCTCAGAGTGCCTTGACTGATTGAGGCCCTCTGTGTAGTATGCAGATGGTTGTTGCAGGAAGAGTTCTTCGTTGTCCAGCTTGGGAGCAGAACCCCTGAAGTCAGCATATGCCGGCCAGGAGGAATTGACCCCAGCTGGGCTCTCCTGTGTGGACGGTTGAGAAATGTTGGTGGATGAACGGTGGCTAGAGTTGTACATGTCAAGGTAATCCATCTCAGAGCTTGACAGGCTGCTGAAAGCCAAGTCTGAAATCCACTTCACCTCATCGTCTGCATCATCAAGCTCACTTCCCATACTGGAGCTGGAACTACGTCCGGGCCTGTTTGCAGCCCTGCGTCCTGGAACACTGTTCTTGTTGTGGGGTGCTGAAGGTTGAAGGCGTCTGCTGGCACCACCACCCCTGGTGTCTTGTTGGGAGGCGAGTCTGAGCAGACTCTGTTGTTGCTGTAGCTGTCTGGTGGAAAGCAAGCTCTCTGAATAGGAATGCACTGTTGGCAGTCCCTGACGAGTCTCTCTGCTTGTGGGAGCTGCGCTGCGACTCGCAGGCCCTTTTCTATTCCTGGCATTGAATGACAGCTCAACCTGTTCCCCTCTGTAACTGGCGTCCCCCTGCCAACCCTTCCCCTTTTCAGGAACCAGCTCCTCCCTCTTTTTCCTCTCTCTTTCCATCTCTCTATCCATTTGCCTCTCCCTTTCTAACTCCCTATCGTCCTCCAGCTGCATTTCCCTCTCCCTCTCCATCTCCAATTGCCTTCCTTGCCTGACCCGGTGAGCCTGGCTATTATTGTCAACATGGGCAGTATTGGGGCTTTCCCTATTTGTCACCGCTTTCTTTAAATTACCACTTGGTGAAGATGCTACAGCCTGAGAGGGGCTATGGCTTCTGTTCTGCCACTGTCTGTATGGTTTCTCAGGGGCTATAATATGGACAGGTGTAAACCTGGTAATTGGCGGAGATGGAGTCCGCCTTCTGTTTGCATGGTGGGCCATGTCCTCTATTATCCTCTCTCTGTTTTCACGTCCAACTTTGGTTGACAGCCCTCTTCTCGCAGGCTCAGGTGTACAAGATGATTTTATTGAGCAGCTGCTGTCAGAAGTTGGGGAATAGGTATTGAATTGAGGCTGTGAGTTTTCCAGTCTCTGTACAGGTGAGTTGGATGAAGCCCTGTAGACAAGGGGTATACTTGGACTCCAAACTTTAGAGACTAGAAGATTAGGGGAGGGACACTTGATTTCAGTGGGGGGATTGATAAAAGTAACTTCTTTCTGAACTAAGCTGGGGCTAATGCTTCGTTTTTCCTCAGGAAAAGAAGCTAAACCTGGGTTTTCCTGAAGGTTATCTTCTTTTGGTGTTGCCTCTCTCTCAGTGCTTTGTTTTTTCAGTGAACTATCTACCTTTTCCTCAGCTAAGAAAGGTGAAGGGGATAAAGTTGACTGCACTGGTGAACTGCTTTTGATTTCAGCTACAACTGATATGTCTCCCCTTTCTAATTCAAATAAGGGTGACACACTCTTGTTTTCCAAATGTGTGGGATATTGTGTTATATTATCAACCGGTGTGGTATTCTCCTCAACCTGAAGTTTATTTCTTAGAGGAGGAGTAGGTAGTGTGAAGTGAGGGCTGCCCCCAGTGGAGCGGGTTGCTGGTGAATGCTCAGGAGATAGGACAACAGGTGATGGATCTCTACTTCTATGCTGAGATGAGGGACTTTGAGACTTGTCCGATGAAGCAGTAGGATATCTTGGCTCAGGGGAGGGAGTGTGATGTTTTGGCTGAGGTGAAGGTGTTAGATACCTGGGTTGGTTTGACAACGTTTTTTCAGGCTGCAGGACAGAGTTTGTTAGGGCCAATTTATGAGGGGAGCCTCTTGGTGTACCAGTGGACTCTGCTATACTGCTCTGAATACTGTCTCTGCTTGGGGTAGGGCTCTTTACTTTAGGGTACTCAAGTGTCCTATCAGGCTCAGGGGTGGAGAGGCCAAAGAGTTCAGCAAATGGGGAAGTGTCCCTGTCCTCTGGCTGGACAACAGAGTACGAAATCCCTGTGATATGAGGGGAAGAAGTGCCACTTGTTGGTGAGGCAGAGTCAGGGTGAAGCTCTAGGGAAGGAGACGTAAATGTTGTCTCCGCCTCAGAAGGCCACTCTCTCCTACTGACCTCAGGTGAGGATGCTGTAATCCTGATTTCAGGTGAAGGAGCAGTGTCTCTGTGCTCAATGGGAGAGTTGTTGCTTTTAACTTCCGGTGATGCAGATAAACTATGACTTACCACAGGTGAAGACACCTGGGTACTGCTTTCAGAATGTGTTGAAATGTGCTCTATTTTATGTGAGAGGCTGGGAGACAGAGTTCTTGTCCCAGAAGAAGCTACACTGAGCAGTCCAGGAGAGGGAGCTATGTGTCTTAATTCAGGTGAGACACTGTTCTCCACAATTTCAGGAGATGTTGATATTGAAATGACAGGTGATGGTGGTGTGTATTGTGGGCCAGGTGTAGACACAGTACTTACAATTTCAGGAGTAAACTTTGTATCTTGGCTCTCAGGAGTAGTCACAGTGTCTCTTTCTGGAGGAGAAGGATCTGAGATCAGCTCAAGGGTGTAGGGAGATTCTTCAATATCGGGTGTGGAGCCTCTGCTGAGGAGATCAGGCAGGGATACCCTCCCTCTTAGCTCAGAAAAAGGTGATGAAGCTTGAGTCTCAGGGGAGTAGGGTCTATTATTCAGCTCAGGAGAGGCCAGTGTTTCTCTAGACTGGGATAATAACTCTCTACTACTGGATGAATGTAAAGGAGATGAAAGCGTGGCTCGAGTTTCAAAAGCAGATTCTGTCAAATCTCGAAAAAAATCTTTGGATGTGGGCTCAGGTGAGGGACTGCTGTGTTGATTATAGTAAATATTCCTTGACTCTGGAGAGCCTTGTGCTGCTCTCAACTCAGTTAATGGTTGTGTGCTCACTGATTCAGAGGGGGAAGAGCTGACACAGTTCAGAGGTTCAGAGGAGGGACTGTTATGTCTATCTTTGACAGTTGGAGTGGTTGTCCTTGGTTCAGATTCTCTAGCACCAGGGGAGGAGGGAGAACATCTCTTTTCAACTGGAGAAGAAGACAAGGATAATGCTCGTCCTTCTGTACTGAGTCTATAGGGGCTGTTTTGTCCAGAAGAGGGGGTCCTCTCACCACTATTTAGGACTTCAGGTAATGGGCAAACTGTACTAAGCTGAAGTGCTGGAGATTTGCTTTCTGTTTCTAAATTTGGGCCACTTTTCTCCGAAACGTCTGAATGTCCTGAGCTTATTTTCTGGCCCTCGAACTGCCTGCTCTCTGAAGACTCGCTCTGCAACAAGGGGCTGTTAAACCTTTCTCTTGAATCTTCAAAGCCCTCCTCTCCTTCACTAGAGCCCGGTGCAGTGTGGTAGGAGCCGGAGTCGTTCAGATCATCCACCAGAGGTGATGCAGCAGCTGTCCCGTCCACCTCCCTTTGGGAAATGATAAAAGCTCCTACAGCAGGGCTGCTTGAGAGGGAGGCTGACTCACAGTCGTCTCCAAATATGTCACAAAGGCAGGTTGTCTCTGAAATGGCACTGCGCTGAGGGACGTTGATGATGTCAAAGATTTCAACGTGGTTTGGGGTGCCGTCACGATGACACAGGGAAAAATTACGATGGGGTGCACTGCGTAGGAAGGAGTAGCTGTCCCCCTGTAGAGTCCAGCTGTCCATTGCTCGTCCACAAACTCGAAATTCTCACTGTGGCCAGTCCAGTTTGCTCCTCTTGCCTGCTCTGGGCTCTGTTCCTGGACTGGAAATAAGATATGGTAACCTGGAGGGTGTGTAGCTCATTCATTTATATCACCAGTTACACTGTTGAAAATCAATGAGTGGCAAAAGCCTATTTATAGGAAATATAGAGACTAAACTGTGCATTTCTCCAGTTTGTTACCTTGCAAACAGCACATTTAGATTAAATAATTAATAAATAAATGTTCTGAGAATATTACAGAGCATTTCAAACTTCCAAAAGGGGATCAGGACAAAAATATAACACTGTCACGATGCCCTTAAAAGCACTATTGAAATGATCACAACAACACAATACAAAAACTCGCTTTAAGTTTTCCAAAACATTCAGTTAATACCAGAAAGTATGTGTATCTTTACATGTACTTAAACATTAACAAGATTTAATCAATACATAATATTTGATGTGAAACTTTTTTTGAATTACATTTTTCCACATACAGTAAGTGGAAAATTAGCTCTGCCAAATACATGCCCTTTCTCTAAACTCTTCACATGGCTTTGTGTAGGACTGACTGCTCCGCATGCAAGGGGAGAAAGACGAAATGATTGGTACTGTACCTTGGCCAGTGATGAGGCTTTCCCGAGGGCATGGAGTTCCTCTGTGTTGCAATATCTGCCCCTCATCCACAAAACCCTTTCTCAAAATCAAAAGCACATTCCACATTTACGAGACCACTGTGCACATGGTGAATCCAGGACAGAGCGGCTCGTACAGTCCAGTCTGGCAGAGCCACCCTGGCTAGACAAGCTCAGAATGTAAAAGACACTGCCATCAGACTTGAATAGAAAAGCAAAGAGGGGCATCTCGCTCAGACCCATTACATCCTCTAATGCTTCCATCTCTATTTCTGCCCCTCCCCTGTCCCCTCTTAGCCGGCCTCGGGGAAATTTTTTACAGTGTCCAACCTGGATCTTTTTTCTTTTCCAAGCTGGGGTTTGGTTGGACATTGGCTTTCCTGTGTGATCTGGGCTAGGGGGCGGCGCTGGGGGTGGGTGGGTTTATAGTTAGCAGCAGGTGCTGATCCAGCCAGGACGGATGAGTGTGCCTGGAATCTGACACTTACAGCCAGATCAGTCACAGGGCTCCTCTATATATAAACCCATACTATCAGGGCCAGATAGCCATAGCTTCAGCCTGGGAATGCTGGAGGGGAAAGAAAGGGGGAAAACAAACCTCGAAGTACAGCCCACACAATATCCACATAACCTCTGCTTATGAGATAATGCTTAAAATTTAAGGTGTTTTAATGTTTTATGTTTTTGTGTGTCTCTGTGTGTGCATGTGTGTGTGTGTGAACTATAATGTGTAGCTGGGGTACAACAGGACAGGTCAAAGGTTAACATAGACCACCCAACTTTGACTGCTCACATGCAGAACTCCTGTGCAACAACACTTGTTAAGGTACTCTCACAATGATGTAGTTCATGTTTTTCCTTTTCATATCTGGATTTTTATGTTCCAGGACTCACTTCAGCCAATTAAAATGTAAGTTTCAGGCTCACTGTAAAGCTTTTCTGTCACTCACTACCAAATATTTGATCAAAGGGGATCATGTTATTCTACTGTACTCATTGCTACGGAAGCCATACCTTCTTAGCAACAGTCTGGGTGTCTGTGTATGTAGGGAGTTTCGATAAGCCTTCTATCCCTAACCTAATTCATCATGAGATTATACCATTCATTCTCAGTCATTAAGTCACTCAGGGGAAGCCAATGGAAAACCTTTAATTACATCCTCTCTGACTAAATATTGCATAAAACTTAGAATGAGGGTCCGTTATATCTGTTGTACACATCATTAATGTTCCTATAGTCAAAATAATCACTGAGTCCCTGACCTTGGTGGAGTTTACTCTACTCATAGAGCTTTTCAACCGCTATATATATTTTTTTGCATCATTAATTTTGTATTAACTCTATTATTTGTAATAGACTAATGTTTATAGACTCTAGATTACCTTACAGGTATATCCTGTAAATAATTTCATATTTCATTAGAGGCTCTAATGGCATGACAAACATGAATCATGATCCCTCTGAACTCTTCACATGCACTAAAAAGAGGTTGGATCATATGATTACATCTCATACAGTAAACTGGTATACACTATTTCATTATGTGTCGTACAAAAACAGATATTACTGGAATGACACAGAGTGAATGTGTAAAACTTGATCGTTCAGAACAATAATGTTTTTAAAGGTTAGAGAGGACACCAGGCAATATGTGAGTGGTGGGAGTGAGATAGTGTGATCTAGAGTGCATTGAAGTGTTGATATAATTGAAACTCTGAGGTTATGGCAGCACTGTAGACAGCAGGAGGACTCAGAGGGAAAGAATGATGAGCACCTCAGTTATGGGAGCTTTAGTGTACATCACTGATAGATTAGTCACACCAGCCCACTCAAGTCCAAAGACCTTACCCACCCTCAGCAATGCGACACACTATTAACCAATGCGTAAACAATATGATGTGTGGGTATCTATAAGCAATATTACAAGAAGCATTTAAATGAGGGGGGATTGGCTGGGGAGAGGTTGATGTTAATCCACATATTGAGCAAATCTCAAATGCAGTCTGGTATAGCAAATCCTGTCGAAAGATAAATACAACTGACTTCATTTCTAAATTCATTCATGCTACTTTTCCCGGTTGTGTTCTATCTCTAGGATATGATACTAAACAAAGGTTCAGTCTCATGATTATTATAATGTAGGTGCTAGTATTAATGACAGTAAGAATGTAAACACAAAATCACATTTCAAATCTGTCTTTTTTAAACTGACCAAGTTAGTTAAGGTCAAGTTCTATACAAGCCGCTAATATTCAGTGGTGGTATGACACTTGATTTTACTTCCTATCTAATATGATAAGCTACATGGATAATTATGAGATTTGGACACATAATAATATATTTGGGGGTGACACCAACTGTAAGGGAATTTCTCACTTTGTACACAATTGATCGGAAAAAAAACGAAGAGCAGATTAATCTATAATGAAAAAAATGATGTACATCTGATCACATTCGTGATAAGCAGTACTCGTGGCATACTATTAGATATAATCAAATAACATCAGATACGGCTTACAAGTTATTTTTGTGGATGAAGATTTTAGATACATATGATTGAAAAATATAATGCATTGCTACCATTAACTCATATTTCAAATTAGAGCTACTTTGACCAGCTATAACATTCAAATTAAATACGTTACGTTAACTCCTTCTTCTGCAGACCTTGAAAGTATTAGTTGTGACAGCTTGATGTGCATGAGGAAAGTCATATAGTGAAACTCATTTTTGTACGCTACGGTTTGTTTGATGTCGCAGAGAAAAGGACTTTTATTGTGAAATGTCCAGTTTATGCAGAATGCGACACAGGAAGATCCGCATTACAACTGCTGGTGAAGTGTTGCCATAACAGGCAAGTGGCTAACGCTAATGTTTGCTAACTAATTAGCAGGATAGGTGAGTGGCTTTTATTCAGACACATCATATCATTTTGTTCAAAGGCGGTAGATGTTTAAAGAGATCGGATAGTACACAATGTTGTAGACGAGCGGATTGTCATTCTCTCCTGAAATAACTTGGGCCTTGTCAGTCAGCAGCGGGTTGGCATCAACTAGCTGTTTAGCTGCTAGCAATGGCGAGCTTTTTTAGCTAGCCAACCACCGTTTGTTTATGTTAGCTCTGCGGCAGCCTTCTTTTCTTATTTACCGCATCTCATCAAAATACTTGGTTGGAAACGTGTGACACTTTGCGTAAATCATTGTTAGTGAGTATTACAAATGTGAAATGTTATGTTGGAATTAAAATAGGAAGTATAACTTGCGTTTATGTTGGTTAGCTCTATGACGTGACTGCTAGGTGGACATTTTCTATATTCAGGTTATAAACGGTGAGCTACAGCAAAGCTACACCTATCGGGGATTTTCTCTAATAAGAAGGTACATCTAACTGAATGCAGACGAGATTCCCAAAAGTAATGGCTGATAAACACTGTCTTTATAGGATTAAATGACACGTTAGTGTGGTTGAGACGCTGGTGACTGACGTTAGTAAACACCAGGCCGCTGAGTACACAGTGTGCCTGTATTTAACATTTTTAAGGCCTTGCTAGTTGTTAGCAGAGTTATACCAGGCCACACTTTTAATGAGGGCAGTATTGGGACGATTCGCATCTATCTCCTGATAATAAATAATATCTGGTGCCTACCAACTGTCGAATTTCTATTTAAAACCTTTTAGTGTCAAGTGACAGCTGTGAGAAAATCATGGTGTTGTCACTATGATCAGGTCTGTCAAATACTACAGGCAACTGGTTTGTTAGATTGAATTTTTGGCAGGATTTTCTTTAAGATTGATTCAACTGCAGCAACTACAGCAACGTTCATTATTTGAGCTTTACAAATACATCAGCTGGGCTATTCTTTCACCATTGTCATGTCTGTTGAGCTAGTTTAAAAAACATTGTTGCCAAAACTGTGGACTGACAAGTTTGTTTCTCATCATTAAAGGGTCACGCCCTGGTGTCTTGGTCGCAATTTTTTAAAAACATGCTTTAGAAATATTTGTATTTAGACTTGGGCTTTACAAAATTAGTATTTTTTTTAATTTTTTTTTTTATGTAAATGTTATCAAATGTTCTCATATCTAGACTGGTACTTGCCTAAAAATAAATCAGTTCTAAGAAGGCTAAATAAATAGTTAACTGGCTTGACCTGTTTTTTCTTTTAAATCTAGGTGTCGTTGTGTATGTGAGTGTTCCAGTCTGAATCATGGAACAGTGTGCGTGTGTTGAGCGGGAGCTGGAGAAAGTGCTTCATCGCTTCGTGATGTACGGCCACCAGTCGGAGGAGAGGCTAGACGAACTCCTGCGCAGCGTGTGTGAGATACGAGGACAACTAGTTGCTTTTGGTAAGTAAAACTGATGAGCACAAGGTGACTGAACACCACAAAGCGATACTATTTCATATTTAAGTGTAACATAGTAATCTTATTCTCATACCTGTTTTAATATCTTTATATATGGATGAAAATAGTGCTTTAATAGTGATGCTTTTTCCAAGCTCTATTGTTATTGACATGCAGAATTTAGACTTTTCCTTTTTCTCTTTTGCAGGAGTACAAGATGCAGATCTATCAGTCCTATCTCAGACTATGGCACAGTGTTGTAAGAATATCAAAGAAACAGTGCAGATGCTAGCATCGCGACATAAGGATATCCATGGCAGTGTGTCAAAAGTGGGCAAAGCCATTGACAGGGTAAGGAAAGGTAGCAACTTTCTTTAACGTTTTATTTGATTTCTTAAGCATGTACTTAATTTCTGATATTGTTCTCTGCAGAATTTTGATGCAGAGATCAGTGCTGTGGTGGCAGAGACGGTGTGGGACACCCCTGAGAGACAGAAATACCTGAGTGAGACGATTGTGGAGCACCTGTACAGACAAGGGATGCTGAGTGTAGCAGAGGATCTTTGCCAGGTAGGTGCCGAGTGCTTTCAACATGTTTCATGTAAACACAGCCTGAATAAAATTAATTTAAGAAAAACCATAAGGCTTCAAATGTACTTTAATCCTTGATTTGTGGCTGGATAATAAATGTAACAATTCTTGATAAGTCACATTTACCCTTGTCTGTTTCTAGGAGTCTGGTGTAGTTATAGATATGAGTATGAAGCAGCCTTTCCTGGAGCTGAACAGAATCCTTGAGGCTCTGAGGATGCAGGACCTCAGACCGGCACTGGAGTATGTTTTCTTTTTTCTTTTCATTTTGTTCTCTAAGTCATCTAGGCCTGTCATGTTACCTACTTTTGTCGCACAATATATTGCCATAGAAATTCATAGGATTATTCAAGGTTCTTTATTTGTCATACGAACATAGCTACCGAGTAGTTATGTCGATGAAAATCTTAGGTCACAGGCTTCTCCAACAGTGCAACACAATAAACACAATAAAACAGAAAAATATAGTGCAAGTCAATATTAAAAAGTAAATACAAAAAGAAAAATAGTTTAAAAAAAGTGAAGTAGTTTCATATTGTTGTCATTTTAAGACTATTTTACCACACTGATATAATGATTATAATAATATTGCAAGAACACCATTTCAAAAAGCTGTTCATTCTATATATATACCTAACATAGTTGACTGTTCTTACCTATGTCTGTGCGTCTTTAGGTGGGCCGTGACGAATCGGCAGCGTCTCCTGGACCTGAACAGCAGTCTAGAGTTCAAGCTGCACCGCCTGTACTTCATCAGCCTGCTCAGTGGAGGAATCGGCAACCAAATGGAGGCCCTGCAGTATGCTCGGCACTTCCAGCCCTTCGCCTCCCAGCACCAGAGAGGTACACAGCATGCCTCGACATCTAATGCTGCTCGTTTAGCTGATCTGCTCAATCATCGTTGTGACATTCCTGGCAAAAACGCACAACGATGCTCAACTTGATTTGTATTTCACAGTTTTAAAAAAAAGGGACATATTATGTTAACATGCTTTTAATGTAAAAAAAAACACTTCATAATTTGTTTTAATAAAGTTTTTGCACCTGCTCTGATTTGCTTGCAAGGGTAATTGCAAATGTAGTTCTCAAGCCGCTGTTGGAGACATTCAGTTGGGGGGTGCTATATTGTAATGAGCCTACATAGGCAGTGGCGCCAAATTTGAGCTTGTTTAATCTAACATTTTTCAAAAAGAAGCCGCTCACAAAAAAATGAACCAATTGTCTAATTTCACAGTTTTTAGGGTTGAATGCAAAACTGTGTTTCTGATGATATGTCCCTTTTCTAAGATTTAAATTATTTGTGTCTCTGACTCTTTTAGGAAGAGTCCCATCTTCACCTTCAGGCATATATATGATTTCTCTGAGTCTTATCACACAATTCTCTTTTAAACTTTGATTTGATTGTTTATCACACATGTTCTTTTGGTCCCTGCAGACATACAGATCCTGATGGGCAGCCTGGTGTACCTGCGTCATGGCATTGATAACTCTCCGTACCGCAGCCTGCTGGAGACCAATCAGTGGGCCGAGATCTGTAACATCTTCACCAGGGATGCCTGCTCTTTACTGGGCCTCTCTGTAGAGTCTCCTCTCAGTGTTAGGTCAGGAAACCATGAACAACACACACAAACTCACCAAAATTGATATTAAAAGATTTCAACCACAGTCAGACTTATTAACCTCCGCCATGTCTGTTTCTCTGCAGTTTTGCATCAGGCTGTATGGCCTTGCCTGTGCTGATGAACATCAAGCAGGTGATAGAGCAGAGACAGTGCAGTGGAGTCTGGACGCACAAAGATGAGCTGCCTGTAAGTCCCTCTGAATTTCTAAAGAGCATCTATTGCTCCTTTTCATTTGTATTCACCTTTCAACTGATCACACCTATCTGCTCCCTTAGATTGAAATTGACCTGGGGAAGAAGTGCTGGTACCACTCTGTGTTCGCCTGCCCAATCCTCAGGCAGCAGACCTCAGAAAGCAACCCCCCCATGAAGCTCATCTGCGGCCACGTCATCTCCAGAGATGCCCTCAACAAACTGACTAACGCTGGGAAGTAAGTCAGCAATACAGCCTGGCTGTTTGATGCGTGCCATGTATTATAATACATGAGATTTGTATAGTGCCTTTCCTAATGCTTAAAGACACTTCACATAAAACCAGAACAGAACAGTATTATCTTTGAACAAAGCATTTAACTAATTTTACATGCTTATTTGTGCTGAATAAATTCAAGTCATCAACCAGTGGAAAACATACAAGCACTGTTGCTTTAGATATTGCATTGATATTGAGAGCTAATTTTCTATTATATCTGAAAATCATATTATAACTGAAAAGCGAACATGAACGATTACTTGTATTTTGTTTGCAGTTAAAACATAAACTCAGTGGAGCTCTGAAAAAAAGCAAAACATTTTTGAGCCTGACATACTGTGGTGACATGAATGGAAACCAATGGCTTTCTTTAAATTACATTATCAATCCAAAAAAACGAATTGTTCATTACTGAAAATGGTCAGATACTAGATTTGTGTTTATCAGAGTACACAAGAAGTATCATCCTTTTTAACAAACATCCTGTTCCCGTTTCTCTTCCTCAGGTTGAAATGTCCGTACTGCCCCATGGAGCAGAACCCTTCACATGCCAAGCAGATCTACTTTTGATAGCGCACACTTTCTTCACGAGTAAGGATGACGTTCCCTGGAGCTCTTTGCATTTCCAGGACCATTTGCTCTGGCCCTTTTTCCTCTGTCCCTGGCCTCTTGGCCTGTTATTGTAAGCATTAAGGTTTTATCCCAGTGCTCCTCTGGACAGCCTTGGACCCCCGTAACCCACCTCGGACCCTTCAACTTTGCTTAGTATACAGAGTCCAGCGGGGATGGTCCGTCTACAACCGGTTGTAAAGTGAGGAGTCTGTCAGTAATGAGACCTCACGAAGAAGCACCTCTGGAAAAGGTTCATTGATTGAAACACATTTGCAAATGCCTGCAGAGTTATAGGCTTATCTTTTTAAAGTAATAATACTTTATAGTGTTTGTTTTTTCAGCTTTATCGACCGTTTGAGTTGGATGACTGCTTCTTTTTTTCTTTCTCCTTTTTTTGTGACGGAAGCAGTTGAATGATAATGAATGGGTGCGTGTAGGTAAATGGTATAGATAAGCCGTTTCTGATTTCAGAAGGATAATTAACATTATTATACATGAGGAAGAAAGGCAGGAAAACAAACCGAGTTGAAGGAATATTATTTGCTGGTGGAGGTCTCATGAATGGAACTCTGGATTGTGACCCATTAATCCTCCATAATGTAATAAAGGCCTCACTTAGCTTCAAAGTCACTTTGAGCTGATGTTTCCGTTTGATCAGTAAAACATTTAACTCATCAAAGGTGGAACAGCTTTCTTTTTCTTTTGTTTGCGACTTACGGCACCAGCAAGATTTTCCTCATTGTAGAAGCCATGTGTCTTGTTCTATGTATGTATTTAACAAACAGTGACAAAAAAGAAACAAAAATATATACTACTGTGAAATGTGCTTTGTTTCTATTTTTCATTGCAACCGCCACAACGGCTCATGTAAAATAAACTGAACAGCAACATGCATAATCAACACTTCTGCGTAACTCAGAACTAGCGACTCTACGGTTCACATCCCGTTGTGCCATCGCCTCACTCTGCCCCACATTGTGTATCCTAAGCTTGCAAGCCATGTGATTTGGAGATGTAAAATGGTGTGACGGTAGCCGTATGGTCTGACTTGCAGTGACTGTAGGCTTGTGATTCAGCTTTACTCGTCGTGGGTGGGGAAGAAGTCCTCTGATCATTGTGGCTGTTGTTTAATATATACTTAGAAAATGCCTCTGCTGCGTAGCTTTTATTTCAGATGGAGTCAGAATAGAAAAACATTAAAATCAATGCATTTCCTCAGGGCTCATTGTAACAGTTCACACCACACCTTGCAGTTAGTATTACAGTTGTACATTAATATAAGGAGTCTTGAACAAAGATGACACATATTTCACTGGTGGGGCTGATAGTTTGGGTGATGTTGGAGTTTGTATATATTATTCAGCTGGGGGGGGGGGAAGTGTGTCACGAGGTCCAAGGCATTTGGATGTACGATACAGTTTGTTTTAGATTATCAATACTAATAGTGCAAGTTCCCCGTGTCTTCTTGAAAAATGGTGATGTCAACTCGCATCAAAGTGAGGCTAATTAGTTTTGCATCGCACCAGCATAACTCACACTGACAACGCAACATTACACTCATTCAGAGTTTAATATAAATGATTTTAGCGTTTGGTTTTTATTTGGAAAAGGGTTAGAGCACATGTGTTGTGTGGACTTTCACTGAATTTCGTCTTTTTTTCTTTGGTTGACAATCATTCATAGCTTCTTCGAGTGTTCCTTCAGATAGACTGCTAGCGCTCCGTACCCCTGTCGTATTAATTTTGTTGAATGTTTGCATTTACTGCTTTTGTGTGTTATGCAACTTTTATTGTAAATATTTATCCTCTAACATGTTTCATATACTTGCATCTGAAATGAAAATAAAAATTTATACTCCAAGTCACATTTGGAGGTGTGTGACTTTGGCATTTGGTGATGGTCCCACACTGACTCACTGACCATTTTTAGTTATGGTTTTACAGCTGCTCGGCCCTCCGGTCATCCCCACTTGGTGGCGCTCTTGCTGTATTATCCGTACTCAGACTATAAACCCTTTAATTCTATAAAATCCTAATCTAGTGGTTTTCATTTGATCCTGCTTCGCAACCAGGAACCATCTTCCCCTTCAGAAATGATACACTAATGTTCCACAATAAGGTGATTTCATCAGATAAACGGCACAGATGGCATTCAGCACTGCAACCCTCCTACAGTGATAACATGAGGTAAGAATCCTTTATCATCCCACTTCAGTAAACCACTCTGAGATGTGCAGTTATATTAAGCCCCAGTTTATATAATAATTTAAATGCCAAAGTAAGGGCCTTGTGAGTCAGCCACAGCTCATAGCTATTCAGATAATGACCCTGTGAAAAAAACAACCAGCACTATGGACTCACATGTGCTATCTCTTACTTTTCCTATAATTGTATTTATAAACTCACTTATGTAAAGCCATAAACATGAATTTAAGTGTTAAGCTTTCATCTCTGCTAATATATCCTTAGGCCCCTGTTCAAGTTTGCACATTTGATAGTTTCCATAGTAGTGCTTATTTTCTTAAGCAAACAGATCCTCCTATATTTCCATCTCTGCTAACTCTCTCTTCCCCCCCTTCCGCTGTCTGTCCTGCAGGAGATGGTATGTGAGGGCTGGCTGGGGGAGAGCAGGGAGGACCTAGGGGAGAGGCCTGAGATAAGGATTCAAGGCTCAACCTCTAAAAGCCACATTAGTCCCAAAAGCCTCCGCCGCTTTGTTGTTCATTCTGTCATAAAGCTCCTGTCCTTGGGTTTTATTGGCACGCTCTCTGGAGATGTTAAGCCCCTCGGAGCAGGCAGGCGTCTGAGCCCTCGGGAGAATACCATGACTTACACCACTAACATTTTGACAAGCGATTTCTGGTGAGTTTCATTTAGACAACGGTAGACAGAAAACCACTTTGCAGCCATAATTTACACAAATGCCACATTTAACACTTCATACATGTTTATTATGAATCCAAAAACAAACATATACATTTATACTGTACAGTTTTAATTCCAGTAAATAGACAAGAGTCACAGTATGTTGAAAGGTTGGTTGACAGCTGGCTTTTGAATGTTCATAAATGAATAATACAAGAGAACAACATCACCTGTGTCATGCATTTGGTTGTTATTGGCTGGGGATGTGCAACAAATGGCACCAAGCAGGGCAGTCGTGTTCAGCTTCCTTATCTGTTGATCGCTTTCATTGCAATCAAAAGACGATATCAAAATGTGCCCATTTAAGACAGCAGTGTGCTGGAAATACAATGAAAAAAGGCCAAAACAAATTTCATTATGTACAAAATATATAGAACTCACCTGACAGGAGCTGGAAGGTGAATGAGAAAAAGTTCCACTAGATCACTTTAATCCTTGATACTTAACCCAGAGATGCAGCTTCTCTCACAGAGCCCAGGTGAATCCACCTTCTGCACACACTCAACATGTGCTGCTGAAATGTTACTGGGCCAAACTAAATCCCTTTGTTACTGAATAGACTATACAGCAGTCCAAACCAAAATGTAATTTCCAAATGAACATAACAAACAGGATATCAGTTTGCTCATTTACAGGTTTGTTGTTGGATAGCAGGCTGTGTTCTTTTTACAACATTGACACCAATCCTCCATTTCTGTGCAGCGACCCCTGGCTTTAGTGCGCTCTGTTGGAGATTTTTGGTTCAGTCTTTACAGGATTAGGGCTTTATTAAAACCAACAAGGATTAATAAGCATAGAATGGCCAACAGACCGCAAACTATGGAAGCCCTTTTTTGCCAGGAAAAGAAGGAGAAAATATAAAAAGAAATGTATGATTACATTTCAAATCAAAGTCAGATTGATGAGATATTAAGTCAGACTTTGATATATTATTATCTTAGACCTGAGTTAATGTATCAACAAATTGACATTTTGAAATACTTTAAATAGTAAATCAAGAATTTGAGCTTGGACCGCATCATTTTGTTGAAAAAATGATTTGAATAAAGCATTTAAACTAGTTATTAAATCTAGTCATTTACCAACTAGGAATCTTTAAACCTGTCAAAAATGAATTCCATCAAATGTTTGCTTAGTGGGTCAAAAAGGTTTACTTTCCTCACAATTTGGTTAACTATTTATTTTCCCTTTTCCTGGCAGGCACATGGACTCCTGTAGAAACCACACTGCCAGACCGGTTAGTCTGGCACATTCAAATTTCAGATGATTCAATTCTGTCTATCCACGGCAAACCAGAGGAAGGTCTGTTGTCTTGTTTTTCAGCCTCTCTCTCACTCCTCAGCTCTGGCACTTCTCTTTCCAGTGTCCCATTTCTGCTGCCTCCTCCTGCTCCTCCTGCTCCTCCTGCTCCTTCTGCTCCTCCTGCTCCTCCTGCTCCCTCTTGCTCTCTGCCTGCCCTCAGCTGGTGCAGCTCCTTCTCCAGCGCTTCGTTGCGGTAGTACATCTCTAAGTAGCTGGCCTGCAGCTCCTTCTGGTAGCGGATGACCTTGTCCTTTTCTGTCTGCCATGTCTGCCTCTCTTCTTCGAAAGCCATGGCCTGGCCCTCGCTCTGGCGTCTCTCCAGCAGGAGCTCTGCGCGCAGACGCTCCTCTGTGGGGCCCCCGCAGACTCCTGCAAGCAAGAGGTTCACATGGCTTCAGCTACAGGCCAACAGAGCCGTAGGGGGGATATAATAAAAATACATGGGCTGCTTTTAAATGGGCTGCTCCTGACCTGGTTAGTCAAATAACCAGATTTTGGCTCCAAGTATGTAGACTTCATGAATCTAAAATAACTCAGACAAGTTACAGCTGTGTTGATAAGAAACACACTTTTAATGCCTTAATCGCTGAGATAAAACAGGCATCCGTGACATATAATTATCTTGCTTCAACTTGGCATATGCAGGCTTTAGCAGGTTTGAAATACTGTTTGTTCTTTCTGAGGTTGACAGGTTGTGAAAATGCAATTATGTTTTTGTGAAGTCTTTTGGGAGGACTTGCTTTGTCAACAAATTAACTTAACTCTTATCTGTGCTTGTGCTATGACTCAAGTGAGTTGTATTCCTACAAACCATCAAAGAGAGTGCAAAAATTGCCATACGACACACAACTAAGAGACAGAATCATAAATCTACCTGTTGCCCCAGCTGAAGGATTCTCCTCCGCTCCTTTTCCGTCCTCATGTGCAGGCTGAGAGGAGCACCTGCGGCGCTGCGTCCCCTGCAGGACCAGCTTCAGTGCATCCATCTGGCCCTCTTTGTTGCGCAGATCTGTGCGCGTCTCCCTGAGCTGCGTCTTCAGCTGGAAGATCTCACTCAGCTTCTGGGTCACCTCCGCCTGGGAGTCCCTCAGCTGCTGCTTCAGCAGGGAGATCTCCCCTGACTTCTGGCAAACCTGAGAGAAAATAAGTGAGAAATACACATTTGACTGACTCTTCAAACCTGTTTGTACTCATTTTAACATCCACTGTCCCCTGTAATCACTACTTTCTAAGTGCTTCTCTCTCTCTGCCATAAAGTTCCCCCCCCCCTTCCCTGTCCTCCCAAGGCCGTACCTCCCACTGCGTCTCCTCCAGAGTGGGACTGGTTCTCGTCACCATGGCTCCAGCCTCCTGGCTCCTTTCTCTGTTCCGGCTGTCGAGCTCCTCTTGCAGTCGGTTCTTCTCCTGCTGGGCCTTAAACAGCTGCAACTGCAAGGTGCGCTGAGAGCGCTGGGCATGCTGGGAAACCTGGCGCAGCTTGGCAGCATACAGGTGTTTCAGCTCGTCCACCTCCTTCTCCCACAGACGCTGTTTCCCTTCGAAAACCTGCATGCAGACACCAGATAGGGGTCGGACTTCAAAAGAAAGGCAGGTTGATGTATAGATTGATGATAAAGAACAATACACCATCAGACTCACCTGGGCGATGGCGCCCTCACTCTCATCTAGGTTTCTCTTCATCTGTTTCAGCTCGTGCTCTTTCTCCACCAGCCGCTCTTCCAGATCACGGACCTGGAAAGGCAACATTAAGGAATCAGCCATCTGTAAATCATTCCGACCTGCTCCTCCATTCTCCCTTCTCTGCAGTACTCACCACTTCCTCCACGGACAGGGAGAGAGTCCATTCATAAGGAGGAGGAGCCTCTCCTCCATATGGAGCCAGACGGCTCAGGGTGGCCATGCTCCGAGAGGCCATCTCTCCTATGGCCACGCCCCCTGGCCCGACACCCTTCTGGCCCAGAGAGGTGCGGTCCAGGGAGCTGATGGTGTTGATGTGTCCCATAGATGCGCTGGAGTAAAAGAAGAAAGCCCCAAAGGCCATTAATATCTCTTACATTATCACCTCCCACAGTCATTAAGAATACAAAAATAAATCAAAGCAACACTTCCTTTGAATACAAAATAGAGCTAAGGAAATGCAGCAGTGGCAAACCTGATGTGAGACAGGTGTGGGCGGAAAGGAGGCCGGTATGGCGGCAGGCTGTTCATGGAGTTATGGCCCGAGTCTGACAGATTATCATCCTCCTGGCTAATCCCACGCACCGAGGAGATGGCCTACACATAATTATATTGTTGTTAATCATTGTTATATTAATAGGTTTAGAAGATATTCATTTAGGGAGCAAATAACAATTCAGTCCACGAAAAGTTTATTGTTTTGCTTCTGTAATCAATGCACAAAGATCAAAAAACGAAATACCTTGTTACCACTGGATGTTGGTGCTCCATGGCGGGAGGGTGAGGAAGAGGAGGAGGAGGTGGAGACAGCTTTGGGGACATGGGCGTAAGACCTGTGCAGCCCATTGGAAAGGCCATGGTCCACATCCTCAGATTTGGAAGAGGGATAGAGGTTTTGCATGGAGCTGAAGTTTTTCGGTGTGACAGGCTTGAAGGCAGATCTTAATCGAGCCTGGAGGAAAAGAACAAGGGGTGGAAAAGTTCAGGGCAGTTCAAAAGGATCAGAAGATAAGAAGAAAAACATACTCGAAGCAAATGGGGCTGGGCTGCGGAACGATAAATCACAGGTGATCTATTAAAGCAAAGCTGTCCTTCCCTCTGTGTTCATAGAGTGGATCAATTCAAGCAAAAAAGTGAGATTTGATTGCCGCAATAAATCCAGTAACACAGTAAGGGGCAGACTGAATCTATGCTGGAGAGCTGGAGGAGGTTTGAGGTTGATTTATGCTGGTAGCAGGCTATGGGGGTGTTGCAGCACGCTGGTAGAGGTGTATAAATGTGATACTGATTTTAACATAGCCTCAGAAGGCTGTATATCATTAATAAAAAGAAACTCAAAGGGAAGCTGTGCCTGAATCTGTGACTTGGTCCCTTAGCTTTAGTAGCCTATATGTAACAGGGTTTCCCACACATAGACCTTACTTGGGTGGGTCGCCCAGGTATATTAACGTCCGCCAAAGTATATTTCGCGACCCATTTAGGTTTAACCTTTTTTTATACGTCCGCGAGCACAACGCCATCTGCGATCGATTAACTATCCCTCCTGTGCCTGTTCGCTCTGCTATCACGTGAAGGATCTGCTTTATGCACTCCACAATAACTCCC